>NC_056749.1:214456928-214686928 GCF_019279795.1 Protopterus annectens | reverse complement strand
GTTTCGGCCGAAACCGAGAAAACTGATCAAAGTACAGCGGAACCTATTCTTACAACTGAGGCCCCTGCTACAACTCTTGAATCGACCTCAGAAATTGTACCCACTACGGTGGTTGACTTATCAGACACCATCCCCTTGGATGTCTCTACCCCAGCACGTGGTGCTGCTAGGCCTCCAGCAGCCATGTCCTTTAAGGCCTTCGCCAGGGCTAAAGCAGCCAAGACTACTAAATCAGTGCCTGTTAAACCCCCCACATCCAGGCCCTCTTCTAGTTCTCAAATGCTTTCTTTGGCAGAAGATTTAATTTCTTTAATTAGAGGATCTCAATCTCACCCAGACAGGGCCTCTCAGCCCCCAGAGAAGAGACCTAGGGCAGAGCCCCTGAGCCAGTGTCTTCTGATGATTCTGCTGATGAATCAGACATAACTGACCAGCCAGAGGCTCCCTTCTCCAATTTTGAAGATTCTGATGCTGAAGAATCCATTCCAGCTGCTTCCCCACCAGAAGAATTCTCCTTTGGGGAAACCTTGCATGCCATGCGAGAACAGTTCCAATGGCAGCAACAGGATTTTTCAGACTCCAGAAAAGACTTAGGACCTTTCTGCACCTCCCACAGCACAGGCCCTTGGCTATACCTCCTGTTCTCTCTGTGGTGGATGATGCTTTCAATGATGTTTGCTCCGCTCCAGACTCTTTACCCCCAGCCCCTGCCAAACCAGACAGATTTTACAGGGTGCCAGATACTCATCACCACCTTCACAAGGCCCCTCTTGCAGACCCAGAAACTATATCCCAGGGTCCCAAGGCAGTAGCCGACCACAGCTAAAACCCTATTCCTTCTGAAAGGGAAGCAAGGTCATTAGACAGATGGGGTAAAAGGGTCTACACTTCAGCTACTCTCTCAGCTAGAGCTTTAAACTGTCAGTTTCACATGATACAATACCAAGAGTTTATGCTTGATCAGTTAACTAAAAACTAACCACTGATGAATCTCTTGATAAGAAATATGTATTAGAGATGGTAAATAACATACAACAAGTTAGCAACCATTCCTTAAAATGTGGCTATGATGCACTGGAGGCTTCATTTAGATCAGCCATGACAGGCACAGTGATAAGAAGGCATGCATGGCTAAAGGAACAAGCTTTACCGGATCATGTTAAAGCTAAGTTGCTAGATGCTCCCATGGACAAGACAAGTTTGTTTGGTACACCTGCCCAGCAGGTTATGAAGAAAATGGAAGAAAAGGCAAAATCTGTTCAAACTGTCAAAGATTTCTTGCAGGTTCAACCCCCAAGGTTTAGCAGGAACTGGCCTGCCAAAAATTGGTCCTTTCCTGACTCCACAAAATTTCAAAGGGGCAGGAATAGACGTTCCAGAGGCAGAAACCAATCCAGAGGAGGGGCCTACAGAGGACGACAGTGGCAAGGTAACAACAGAGGCACAGACACAGCCACTGCCACTACATCAGCACAACCACAGTGACTTAATCCTAACTCCGCCTACCAGGGAACAAATAGCAGCTCCTCTAGGCGGAAAGCTAACCTTATTTTCAGAGAACTGGCACTACATAACAAAAGACAAGTGGATTTTACAAACCATAGATCAAGGTTACCGGTTTCACTTCCACACTCTACCAGTCAAAAGAGGAATGTCAAATCTACCTCCAAATCAAAAAACAGAGGCTCTACGCCAGATAATGGAGTTAGCAAACATGAGAGCTGTGGAAAGAGTGCCAACAGCAGAACAAGGAAAGGGGTTCTATTCCAGACTATTCCTAGTTCCAAGAAAGGAAAAAAGTTGGAGACCAATTCTCGACCTGTCCACCTTAAATACATACATCATTGTCCCAAAATTCAAAATGCTGACCCTACAGCAACTTCTTCCCATGCTGGGCAAGGAGTCTTGGCTGGTAACTCTAGATCTCAAGGAGGCATACCTGCACGTCCCCATTCGACCAATCTGCAGAAGATACCTCAGATTTCTTGCAGGATCAGAGCACTATCAATTCTCAGCATTGCCCTTTGGCTTATCTACTGCCCAGAGTATTCACAAAATGCCTGGCATCAGTAATCGCCCATTGCAGACTACAGGAATTCAAATTTACCCATACCTGGACGACTGCCTACTACAAGGGGACAACAAAAGCAAGCTGACAACAGATTTACAAAGGGTCATTTACTTGCTACAAGGACTGGGATACACAGTCAATTTACAAAAGTCAAGGCTGATACCATCCCAAACAAGGACATTCTTGGGCTGAATTGGACACAGTACAACAAATGGCATTCCTGACTACAGAAAAACAAAAAGAACTTCCTCTTTACTTCTTGGCATTAACAAAACTGAACAAGTTAACAGCAAGAAAAGTTCTGCAGGCCTTGGGCTTCATGGCATCATGCATAATCTTGGTCCCATTTGCCAGACTACATATGAGGAAACTACAGTGGTACCTAAAGAATTTATGGTCCCAACAGACACAGTCTAGAAACAGAAATCCCACTAATTCCATGCTTAAAACAGGAGTTCCTATGGTGGGCTCAGGCATGCCAGTCAAACCCAGGCCTACCCTTTCGCAGATGTCAACCAAGCCAGACCATCACAACAGACGCTTCAGACCTAGGATGGGGGGCCCACATGCTGGACAAATGCGTGCAAGGATTGTGGACACAGGATCAACTTCACCTACACATCAATCTAAAAGAAATGCTGGCAGTAAAACTGGCAATCCAAAAGTTCAAACCATTCCTCAAAGAGGGCCAGTTGATGATAAGGACAGACAACACCACAGTCATGTGGTACATCAACAAACAGGGAGGCACTCATTCATACCCCATATGCAGAATGAAAATGGAGCTGTAGACCCTGGCACACAGCTACAACATTCTGTAACAGCCAATATTTGTACCGAGGAAAGACAATACTCTAGCAGACATATTAAGCAGAACCACTTCAGATGCCCACGAATGGAAGCTGCACCCGGACATCTTCAAGACCATCTCAAAGAAATGGGGAATGCCACAGATAGACCTATTCGCATCACCTCTCAATCACCAGCTCAAAAATTCTGCACAAGGACATTCCACCCACTAGCATGGAAAGTGGACTCACTCTCCTTCAACTGGAAAGGCCTAACAGCATATGCATTCCCACCTCTTCCTTTGATACACAAGGTACTACTAAAAATCAAGGAAGAACGCCCAAGGATAATCCTGATAGCTCCAAACTGGCCAAGACAACACTGGTACCCACTACTGAAGAGCATGTCTCGAACAATATGTGGCCAATACCCTGATGCCTTTGATGTTAACTCAGAACAACTACAGCATCATACATCCAAACCTAAAACGCTGCAACTGACTGCATGGAACATCACATAGCAGCAGCTAATCCAGAACTTTCCCAAAGAGTTAAAGACATTATTCTTGAAGCACGCAGACCTTCAACAAGAAGGAACTATGCTGGAAAATGGAAAAGGTTTGTCATTTGGAGTACGGAAAGAGGAAAAGATGTGTCAAACATAGATATGCCTAACATTCTGGAGTATCTGGCCGAACTTCTTCATTCAGGCCTGTCCTACTCCTCCATCAAGATACATGCATCAGCTATTTCAGCAGAATACAGCTTTGATCCACCTGTTTTTCCGCACCCTTTGCTCAGGCAGTTCCTCAGAGGAATCAAGAATGTAAAACCTCCAGGGAAACCACCATTACCAGCTTGGGATTTAAACTTTGTGCTAGAAAAGTTGACACTATCACCCTTTGAACCAGCAGCAACAGCAGACCTACAACACCTGTCATGGAAAACTGCCTTCCTACTGGCAATTACTTCAGCAAGGAGGGTTTCAGAACTACAGGCCTTAATGGCAGTGCAACCCTTCCTAATCTTCCACCAAGATAGAGTGTCCATGAGGACTAATCCTACATTTATGCCCAAGGTGGTATCCAGAGTATCTTTAAACCAGGCAATCCACCTACATACCTTCTTTCCCAACCCACAAAACAGAGGGGAAAGAATTCTGCATACCTTGGATGTACATAGACAGCTACGCTACTACTTGGACAGAACAAAAAATAGCAGAAAGACTGACCAACTTTTTGTAGCCTATGCAACAGGAAGGGAAGGAAAAGCTATTTCCAAACAGACAATCTCCAAATGGATAGGAAATTGCATACGATACTGTTACTCCTTCCATGGAAAACCAATTCCACAGAACATAAGACCTCATTCTACAAGGGCAACAGCCACTACCACAGCCTTCTTACGAGGAGTGGCAACCAAAGACATTATTGAGGCGGCTACTTGGACCTCCGTGCATACATTTGCCAAGCATTATAATTTGCCTCTATATTCCAGATCCCGAGCAGGATTTGCCACTGCTGTACTGCAAGGGATCCTAAACACACCATAATCTACTTTTATCCTCCTCCCTAGTTGGCTATGGTATTCTACCCACTTGTTATGACTGCAGATGCATCCATGAAGGACATAGTACAGTTTTGTACCTACCATAAATGTAGATGTCCGAACTGGATAGCATCTGCAGTCAGGATTACCCTCCCGCCTTCCCCTCTGTGGTACTCCTAGGGTGTTTACCCTCCTAATAGCTAGCTGTTGGGGAGTCTTTATGGTGTATTTGTTTGTATATATGTACATATATGCTTATTTTTGTGTTTACCTCTATCTATTTGGAAACATTGGCATCTATCCAAATTTTAGCCTGCAAGAGGGCTACTGGCATCTGGGGCAAGAAACACTGAGGAAAATGGCGTCGGCTGATGCTTTTATACCCGAAGACCAACAGAGATGACGTCGGGTAGAGTGCGACATCAGCCGAAGCCGGACCCGGACTTTGGAATCCGGCCGACTGCAGGGCTGCCTGACGACAGGACAACCCCACTTGTTATGACTGCAGATGCTATCCAGTTCGGACATCTACATTTATGGTAGGTACAAAACTGTACTATATATGTATATGTGTGTGTGTGTGTGTGTGTGTATATATATATATATATATATATATATATATATATATATATATATATATATATATATATACACACACAACCTGAGCTGTCCCTCTAATATACTGATTCCTAATTCTGTCCTTCCTAGTCACACCCAGTGGAAATCTTAACATCTTTAACTCTGCCACATCCAGCTCTGACTCCTGCATTTTCGTCAATGCTACAGTCTCCAACCCTTATAACATAGCTGGTCTCACTACCCTCTTGTGTACCTTCCCTTTCAATTTTATTGGTACCCGTCAGTCAGAAATCACTCCTGGCACTCTTCTCCACCCATTCCACCCTGCCTGTACTCTCTTCTTCAACTCTCTTCCTCACTCACCTTTACTCTGTACTTTTGATCCCAAGTTCCTAAACTCATCCACCTTTACCAACTCTACTCCCTGCATCCTCTCCATTCCTCTACCCTCCCTCTCATTTACACACAAATATTCTGTTTTAGCCCTGCTGACCTTCATTCCTCTCCTCTCTAAAGCATATCTCCACCTCTCCAGGGTCTCCTCAACCTGGTCCCTACTATCTCACTACATATCACAATGTCATCTGCAAACATCATAGTCCACTGGGCCTCCTGTGTAATCTCATCTGTCAACCTGTCCATCACCACTGCAAATAAGGGCTCAAAGCTTATCCTTGATGCAATTCCACCTCCACCTTAAACGTATCTGTCACTCCCACCGCAGTCCTCACCAATGTCACACTACCTTTGTACATATCCTGTACATATCCTGTACCACTCTTACATACTTCTCTGCCACTCCCGACTTCCTCATACAATACCACCACAACTCCTTTCTAGGCACCCTGTCATATGCTTTTTCTAAGTCCACAAAGACACAATGCAACTCCTTCTGACCTTCTCTGTATTTCTCCAACAACATTCTCAGAGCAAATATTGCATCTGTAGTGCTCTTTCCTGCCATGAAACCATACTGCTGATCACTAATCATCACCTCCCTTCTTAACCTAGCTTCCACTACTCTTTCCCAGATCTTCAAGCTGTGACTGATCAGTTTTATCCCTCTGTAGTTACTGCAGCTCTGCACATCACCCTTATTCTTAAAGATAGGTACCAAAACACTTTTTCTCCACTCCTCAGGCATCCTCTGACTTTTTCCAATGATGATTGTGATATATATGTGTGTGTGTGTGTGTGTGTGTGTGTATATATATATATATATATATATATATATATATAATGTGTGTGTGTGTGTGTGTGTGTGCGTGTAGTTTATGCTTTCTGTGATACAAGCTTCTCAAGATCCTTTATCTTGAGAACTTGTTTTACAATAGAATTCACAGGTGGTAAATGACATTGCATAGGGCTAATTCGTCATTGTGTACTCTTAGAGAATACACTAGGATGGAAGACCGTGTTACAATGGAGTCCATTTTTGCACTGGAGTAGTATTCCATTCTGACATTTTAAGATGAACTTTTCCATTCCATCCCTGTTTCTGTGTTATCTTTACCTATTTTAAAAGCTGTACCTGTCTCTGGCTGTTTCACTTTCTTGCTTGACTGCTGCTTAAGTAGAAACTGATAGCCTGTCTAGAAAAGGAAGACTGAATTCATGAAATAATTATAACACGTTATTCTTCCAGGATACTTTATTTTACAAAGGGGAAGAATGATGTTCCTGGATCCTTGTTCTTTTGATAGTTTCTAATGTGCTGGATTTTTCCAGAATGTCATCTTAGCTCCTTTCATTAAAATCTCTCTCTTGATTGAGTGAATTAATGGGAGCCCTTCTTAACCCATGAGTAACTTCCCGTTCCCAAAGTCTTGGGAAATGTGCTCCTTTTAGTGCCATCATGAGTGCTGCTAGTTATCTCAAAAGATATCCTCCTGTTTTTTGTTAAATAACTGTCTTGTTAACAAGTGGTGACTGGTGCTCAAGTGAAAGAACAAGCCATTGTTGGTACTGGGCCTCACCAAATAATGTTAAAATGTTTACTGATATTATGAGCATGAGATGTGTTCTAAGTAGGTAGATGTGTTTCCTTCCACGTGGTTAAGGTGCTTCTCAGCCAGAACTCCTACTCCCAAATTATGTTGAAGTTTGACTCATCGCTGAGCGTTTCATCATGCATTCTTGATTCTTGCCATTTTCCAGGACTATGCTCTTTTTTATGTACATCAGAATGTGTGAAAGAGAAAATAAATGTCCCAGACTGCAAATGCACCTCTACAATAGGGTGTTGCTTTAGTGACTATACATGCAAGAAGCACAAGTACGCATAGTGAGGTGAACAACCCAAGGTCCGGGTTCATTTTACATCATATGTGCAAAGGTGTATGCCTTTTTTGTTTAACAGAACCAGTAAGCTTAAGAGAATAGAGATTTTCACTGTCTTTTTGACAGGACCATCATTGTCACAGCTGAAGAACAACTTGGTCTACGTGTCTTTCTGTGCAGAGTAGCACAGTCAATCTTAGGCCATTTTTCCGTTAATGTTAGTGAAAATCGTCTTCTGCTCAGCAAAGACCTTTCAAAGGGAGAATTTCTCTTTCCCCAAGGAGAAGCACCCTCAGAGTTGATTAATTCTGTTAATAAATGACGTACAGTCATGAAAGCCCTTTTCGTTGGTGGTACATTTGAATTCTTTGTCTAGCTTTTTGTTAGAAAACTGAATTCTTTAAGGACTTTGATCATGTCTTAGTCTGACCCTTGTAGCTGTGGTTTGTGTAGTGCATACCAGTAATACAGTAGTATGGCATGCTGTGTCCACTTGAAAGTGGAATGAAATGTGTGCACATTGAATGCTTTATGCCATATGACTTGAGCTTTTTTCCTACCAGAACAGTTTATGAAGAACTGTTTGAGCAATTTCCTTCTCTGTGTATCTGAATATGCACCCATGTGCAAGCAGAAGTGAAAGTGTAGCTTTGAGAATTTCTAATCACTCTCAGTAGCCCTCATTCTGAATGTTTTATCATCTTAATAAAGCCTGAGGAAGCCTTGTTCTTTGTTTTGTAGGAAAAGTGCTGCAGCTCCTTGATAGAGGAATTCTGATGCCCTTTGGTGAGGTTGAGTGTGTTGTACTCCATTATGTGCAGTTCCTGTCTTTGTGATGGTATCACTAAAAATGCTCCCGCACTTATGTGGAATAAGTAAATTGAATTGTGAAGGTCTTCCAAAAAGACTATACTTTGAGATGAGCACATGACTCTCATTTGTTTGTGCTGCGTTTTTATAGATGTTTTGTGTTTCACTGCTGCAGTCATCACATTTGGAATATCAGCTTGCAGTAGCCCTCATTCGGCCTGATTATCAAAGTCTTGGGTCCTGCGTCGGTTGCTGTCTCATCTTCCATGATGTCAGGTAGTTAGGGTATAAAGCATGCAGCCAGCGCCATTACATCAGTGTTTCTTGCCGTATGTTGCCCGAAGCAGTTCGCAAGTGCCGGTCGGCCGACTCCTGAAATTTTCGTTTTCGAGTTTCAGATCCGAAGTCTTCAACTAAGCTAAGTACCCCGTTGGGGAACCTTTCTCTTGCTCTAAAGCGATGTCAGTAAAAGTTGACAATTGTATTTCTTGTGGTAAGCAATTACCTTATAAAGATTTTCATTCACACTGCATTCCTTGCTTAGGCCCAGACAACGACGTACCTCGTCTTTTTTGTGCCATATTCAAACCTCGTACTATTCGTCGTCAGTTCATTTACGCTTCTAAATATTTTGGTACTCGGTTCAATTATCCAGAAATGGATTCGGTAAGCCACCCAACTACCAACATTCCGAAAAAAATGCAAAGATAAAGACAGAGACTGACTGCATAGGTCCAAAGGTGCCGACGATGCTTCTTCTAAGCTAGTCGCTAGTTCGCAGTTACTCAGTGAGGCTCTTTCGCAGCCCCTGATATCCGATACTTCAGATTCGCAAGCCTCTACTGAGACCCATTCGGAGTCCAGTATGCCGCAAGATGCTTCTTCGACTGTGGAACCTGCGGATGTCTCTACCTTGGATGGGTCTGGAGCTGCTGTGCAGGCACCGGCTACTGAGGGTGTATTCAGGCCTACTGACTTGCATAGTAAACCGATGCCATCTTCTTCTTCAAGGCCTAAAACTCGATCCATGCCTAGAAAACCGACTCCCAGACTGCATGGTCAGGCCCCTATGCCTAAAAACAAATGATTAGAATGGCTGAAGACCTTATTATTCTAGTCAGAGGAAGCCACCCTTCCCTCTCTAAGAGACCTTGGACTGATTTTCCTTCTGATTCTTCTGATCAAGATTCTGAAATTTCGGTTTTCTCTGATGACTAGGATTTGCCCTCATCTACCTTTGAGGATTCTGATGCAAAGGACTCCATTCCCTCTGCTTCCCCTCCAAAGGATTTCTCTTTTGGTGAAACCTTGCATACTGTTACGGAGCATTTTCGCTGGGAAAGCCAGGATTACTCTGACTCCAAAAGAGACACAGGCCTTTAGCTATCCCTCCTGTACTGGACATTGTAGATGATGCCTTCTTGGAATATAGCCTGGTCCCTGACTCTACCTTCTGCTCCCAGAAAACCTGTTAAGTATTACAAGGTACCTGACTCTCACAAGTTCCTCTATAAAAATCCTACTGCGGATCCTGAGACCATTTCACAGGGACCCAAGGCCGTTAAGGCTACTACTGCCAAAAATCCTACCTCCTCTGATAGACATTCCAGGGCGCTGAATAGATGGGGTAAAAAGGTATACTCTTCTGTAACCTTGGCTATTAGGGCCTTAAACTGCCAGTTTCATATGTTAAAGTATCAGCAGCATATTATTGGATTGCTTAAACAGAAAATGATGTTGATTCCTGACTGTGCTGAAAATGAAGATTTACAGGATTTAATGCATTCTGCTGAACAAGTTGGAAAATATACTTTGCAGTGTGGTTTTGATTTATTAGAGGCATCTTGCAGGGCTGCTGCCACTGGGTCTGTACTTACAAGGCATGCTTGGCTTAAGGAGCAGTCTTTGCCAGATCATGTTAAAGCTAAATTACTGGATGCTCCCTTAAACCAAGACCGCCTGTTTGGCAACAAAGCAGAAGTAGTACATAAAAAGATGAAGGAAAAAGCTAAATCTATGCAAACTGTTAAAGATTTCCTACAAGTACAGCCTCACTGATTTAGTAGGCATTGGCCCTCTATGAATTGGTCCTTTCCTGCCTCTTCCAGGCATTCTCAATCCAAACCCAGAACCAGCAGAACACCCAGGCTTCAGTCCCAAGGTACTCACAGGCCTAAGCAGTGGGGGGCTCCCACTTCCAAAGCAGGGAGTAGTAAGACTCCCCCCTATGGTAAACTGTCTCAATGACTTAACTTTAAACCTTCCAAGCCCTGCTCAACTTACTTTTCCTTTAGGGGAAAGATTGCCCTGCATGCAAAAAATTGAGAACTCGTTACTCAGGACAAATGGGTTTTAAATATAGTTTCCCCAAGGACACAAATTACACTTCCACTCCTTACCAACCCCAAACGGTTGGCCAGACCTACCCCCAAATCAGTGGGCAGAGGCTCAAACGCAAGTCCTCTTTCTTTTAAGCATCAGGGCTATTCAGCCTGTCCCAGAAGAACAATGGGGGCAAGGTTTCTACTCAAGACTTTTCCTGGTGCCCAGAAAAGACAACTCCTGGCATCCTATCCTGGACCTGTCTATCCTAAACACATTTTTGGTAATCCCAAAATTCAAGATGCTAACTCTTCATCAGCTGCTTCCCATGCTAGGCAAAGATGCCTGGTTGGCAACAGTGGATTTAAAGGAAGCCTACCTGCACATCCCAATAAGGGAATCTTGCAGAAGATACCCACTCTTCAGAGCAGGCTACATGCAGTATCCGTTCTTTGCACTGTCCTTTGGCTTATCTACTGCGCCCAGGGTATTCACAAAGTGCCTAGTTCCAGTCATTGCATTTTGCAGGCAAAGAAATATTCAAATATACCCATACCTGGACGATTGTCTAATTCAAGCAGAAAGCCAGGACATACTATTAAATCATCTGGCATTTGTAAAGAAATTGCTAACGTCTCTGGGGTACACCATAAGCTAAACAAAATCACATCTTGTACCCTGCCAACAAATTGTATTTCTGGGAGCAAGCTTGAATACAACTTCCCAGATGGCGTAACTCTTGCCAGAGAAACAAATTCATTTGACAGTCTACTTCAAACTACCGGACACAAAGACCCAGCTATCTGCAAGGAAAATACTGCAAGCCCTGGGGTTCATGGCCTCTTGCATTCTACTAATTCCATATGCAAGACTGCATATGAGGAAACTATAATGGTATCTAAAAGCCTATGGTGTCTACATTCTCAGGATCTAGAATCAATGATTCCTATCACATCTTGTCTAAGTTCCTTTGGTGGGCAGAGACCTGCCACCAAAACAAGGGACTGCCATTCGCTCTACTCCCTGCCGCCTAATCTCTAACAGATGCATCAGACTATGCATGGGGGGCTCACTTGGCAGAGCAGTGCATCCAAGGCAAATGGAAACCAAATCAAATTCACTTGCAAATCAATCAAAAAGAAATATTAGTTGTACAGAATGCTCTGACAGCCTTCAAGGACCACATTCTTCTAGGACAATTATTGGTAAAGACGGACAACACCACTGTTATGTGGTACATAAACAAGCAGGGGGGAACCCACTCATACCCTCTCTGCGACTAGCCATGGCTCTGTGGAAAAGCCCTGAGCCAACAAGTGCACCTACAGGCTCATTTCCTGCCAGGAAAGCTAAAAACACTGGCAGGCGACCTAAGCAGAAATCTCATGGACCCACACGAGTGGAAACTGGAACCAAAGATATTCAACATGTTGAGAAATAAATGGGGGAGCCCAGAGATAGACTTGTTTGCCTCCCCCCAGAACTACCAATTGGACAAATTCTGCACAAGGAATCCCCACAAGCAAGCTTGGAAAGTGGATGCTCTGTCCTTCACCTGGAAAAACCTATCAGTTTATACCTTTCCCCCTTTGCGCCTCCTCTCCAAGGTACTACTAAAGATCAAACAGGACAAACCAAGGACAATACTGATTGCACCAGACTGGCCACATCAACACTGGTACCCCATCTTGCGCAGTGGGTCACTGTTGGCACCATGGCACCTGCCTCAGACCCCTGCCCTGCTGTCCCAGCAGGAGGGCTAGATTCTGCACCCACAACTTCAAGCCCTGAACCTGGTAACCTGATCTCTCCTTTACCATCCATCAGTAAGCAAGTGATGGAAGTCATTCTGGAGGCAAGGAGGCCTAGTACTAGAAAATCCTATGCTGAAAAATGGAAATTATTCTGTTCCTGGAGCCAAACTCAGGGGATGGGCACAGCAGAGCCCAATTTACCCCATATTCTTTAGTACTTAACTGAGATGCTTCACAAGGGCCTTTCCTTTTCCTCCATCAAAATTCATGCCTCAGCCATTTCAGCTCATTACAATACAGAACCACCCCTCTTCTCTCATCCACTGCTGAAGCAATTCCTCAGAGGGACCAAAAATGTAAGACCACCCAGGAGTGCCCCTACTCCAGCCTGGGACCTTAACTTTGTATTGGAAAAGCTCACTTCAGCAAGAAGGATGTCTGAATTACAGGCTCTCATGGCAGTGGAGCCTTCCATCATCTTTCATGCTGACAGGGTGTCCCTTAGGACCAATCCCTCGTGAATGCCCAAGGTGGTATCCAGTGTGGACCTTAATCAGTCCATTCATGTGCCAACCTTCTTTTCTAATCTACAGAACAAAGGGGAATTAATACTGCACTCCTTGGACATGCACAGACAACTTACATTTTACTTGGACAGGACTATGCCTCTCAGGAAATCTGAACAGCTGCTGGTTGCATTTGCTGCAGGGGGCAGAGGGGAAGGCCATTTCAGAGCAAACCATTTCTAAGTGGATAGGCCATTGCATTCATTTCTGCTATAAGCATCATGGAAAAACCTACACCACAGGAGATAAGACCACATTCAACCAGGGCTGCATCTACCTCTACAGCCTTTCTCAGAGGTGTCCCTACCAGGGACATCCTAGAAGCTGCTACCTGGAGTTCTGTACATACCTTCACCAAGCATTACCACTTACCAATTTTTTCTAAATCCAGAGCTGGATTTGCCACTGCAGTCTTGCAGGGCCTTATAGCTGGTCCTATTGCTATCTAATTACCTCCTCCCATCCTTAGTTTTGGGAATCTACCCAAATGGGATGACTGCAACAGTGAAACATGAAGAACAGAGTACATTTGTGTACACTTACCGTAAATGCAGATGTTTGAGTGTATTCACTGTTGCAGTCCTGGTTACCCTCCCTCCAGTCCCCTGACTTCTATTGTCTATATCTCTATTCTTGTTTACTATGATTAAAGCTTTTTGGTGTATTTGCTTTTTTGTTGGAGGTGTGACCTTGTATATAATTGCTTCCCATTATGGGGGCACCTAACATTTGGGGCAAGAAAAACTGATATAATGGCATCAGCTGACTTGCTTTATACCCCTGACTACCTGACATCATGCAAGATGAGAGCAACCGATGCAGGACCCAAGACTTTGATAATCAGGCCGACTGAGGGCTACTGCAAGCAGATAACCCAAATGTGCTGACTGCAACAGTAAATACACTCGGACATGTACATTTATGGTAAGTGTACACAACTGTACTTTTCATTTCTTGCCCATGTATGTACTGAAACGAGCCTTTCTGCCACCTTGCATACACAAACCAATATATTTTGTTTAGAAATCAGGTTTCAAATTCAACAGATGCTAAGAATGTGTTTTGGTTAGATGTTAAGAATGTGTTTTGGTTAAAACTTTTTGATAAAAGTGCAATCTGGTAAACAGTAATTGCCTAGAATGTTATGTATTTTTATATGTGATAAACATTGATTTATTTATTAGTTTTGCATTTTGTTTCTTATGATAAACTGAAAATGATAGGATTGCCATTTTTGTATGTATATTAGCATTGCTATTTTGAAGACTTTTAATATTCTGTAAGTAATTTTTTATAAAATGTTTTTTTTTTTCAATTGACTCCTACATATTCTTATGGTTACCCTTTTAAGTAATATTAATTTTCTAGGATTTGTGGGTATTAATTTGACATTTTGTTGTTCATGGTGTCACTCTAACAAGATCTGAACAGTTCAAAGAAAAAAACATGAATGTTACAATTGTCAGCTTTAAAGTAATAAAATCTCACTTATTTTTATGTGTGAATGTATTTAATGACCAAGTAATGAATGTTATATTTTAATTTATTGGTACTAATGTTTTGATTTAATGATATGTAATGAGACACTAAAAAGTGAGCGAGTCTACACACTGAGTTTGGTTTAATTTATTGCATTTTGTTTTATTTTTGTCAGGCTGTATTACAATATATCAGGTCATTCCATAGCTGCTAAATGTCTTTGTGTATGCCTTCCTAGAAAGCTACAAGACTCTTGTTTTCTATTGTTGACATTAGATTTTGACATGATATACATGTCTAATAATGTCTTGGACTTGGCTTCAGAAGTAGGGGGTAAAGGGGGCATCATGTTTTTGTCCAGGACAGAAAGTAGGATGTGAGGGATACTCCTTACCTCTTCCTCCATATGAGTGATAAATGGTAGTGATCTAGAGCCCACGTTTTACTAGTTGTTACTTTGATCGTCTCTCAAGGATGGAGAACTGCCACTTAATGTTCACTCATTGTGTACTTGAATTGCAAGACCTTTATTTAGCCTCCATACTGAACTTGGGTCACTAGGATAACAAGCCAGTAGATCGCCAGCACTTTGCTTTTAAAATTAGTTGCATGTGATTAGAAAAAAAAAAGTGAAGCAGGTAAGTACCGGTGGTGTAAAGTTTATTTATTGATTGATTGATTGATTTACTTGACATTTGTTAACTGGGATAGTCCAACTGAGCAAAAACCCTTTTTCAGCAGAGGTCTGGCGAGAAAACCTCCTCAGTACAAGTTATTTCATTACAATAAGTAGTAGGTACAATAGTAAAATGTATAAGTATTCTAAGCAGGTATAACAGAAATAAGGCAATTGTATCACAGGTCAAAATGGCTAGAACGATTCAGTAGTAGAAGACATTAATAATACATGCCAATTTTACACATATAATAAAACTTGCATCTATTTTACAGTGATTGTGGAATAATCAGAGGTTCAAAGAATATATTTGCACAGTAAATGGTAAATAGTGTGCAAGGAAGAAATCCTGTTGGTAGAGAGTTGGGAGAGGGAGCAGATTATAGAATTGGAGATTAAGCATGTATATACGTTTTTAATGGGAGGTAAGGTAGAAAAAGTATGAAAGTAGGAGAGGGAGAGTTAGATAATTAGTAAGCGAAAGAGAAAGTAAGGAGGAGCTGTGTAAGAAATATATTGGAAGAGAATACTGAGAGAGTTGAGATAAGTAGAATTAGTTTTGGTGACAAGTAAGAGAGTTTAAAAAGCATAGTAGTCAAGAGAGTAAGATTAGTAGTGGACTGCTAATTACAATTTTCATGCCTCCGTTGTAGATACTGTTAATCATTATGCATAGTTTTAAACTGCAGACTTTAATTGAACATAAAACAAATTAAGATTTGTCAGATGACTGCAGGTTAATCTAAGGTAAATGTGAAGGGTGATGTGATATCCATGGCTTCACAGGACTGAATAGGTTATGCCCTGGGTTCAGCATGAGCAGGGTACTCAAAAAATGAAGATTAATTTCCAGCAAAACTTCAGCAAACTGCGTGTGGTCAGATTTCATCTAAGGTTAATGAGTTTTCTTTCCACTTGTCACAGAACCATCATGTTTATCTATAACGTTGTCCAGGATAGAACTCTGAAGAGAAACAGATATTGGTGGGTGGGTTGATTGTCTTAACTTCTAGAATACATTCTCCTTGCTCTGCTCAGCAGAAATAACTTTCCCTAGCTGCTGGTGCTTTTGCCCTTCCCAAGCAACCTGCACTTCTGTCCTCTTCTTTCCCATTTCTTCCCAATTCTGAAACTGTTCATTTGGTTTCTAATGGCCAGAAAAAAGGCTCAACCCAAGTCAAAGGCCTAAAAAAGAGCTCAAAAGTAGGGAACAGTGAAATAACTCAAGCAATTAAGCCACCAAAAAGTAGACAGCCTTTTATAACAGGTAAAGATAAAGCAGAGACAGGGAGATGGAAATGGAAAAAAATTCATCTTAAAAGGTCAGAATGGAATACTATTTCAGTGCAGTAATGTCCTTCCTGATAACAGGGTCTTCCACCCTTTCCACACTGTACATGAGGGCCACTTTACCCCCCCCCCCCCCAACAATGCTTATAGTCATCAGCACAGAAATGCTTTATTTTCTTACAGTTTATTTTGAGATCAAGTATGAGTCAGCAATCTTCATCTCGCTTACTCCAAATTGCACCTTTGTTTACTTCATAGGAGGTTACTAGGCTAACAGCCCCAGGGCCCTTACAAACCTGGCCAAGTTCAGCCCATGTTCTCAAGGGTATCTGGTTCAAGCAAGCACTAAAATCAGCACTTAATTGCTCCTGTCCAAGGGGGACACAGGTGGAACCCCTGGAATGAATTTCTAGTTACCCATCCAATCGTCCAAATTGTGCTTAAATATTACTAGTGAGGCCCTTTGTTTAACATGAATAGGAAGCTTGTTCCAAAGGTAGGGCAACCTCTGTGAGTCCATTCTGTCTCTCCAGCAAGTTCTGTTGATGTCCACATACCAGGTTAAGGTCCTTTGAGTGAGTGACCCGTGTGCCATTTGACTTTAGAATGTGCAGCATTTCCATTAAAGCTGGGTCAGAGATTACCCTATATGCAAGGCACAGGTCACCTCTAAGCAGTCTGTATGACACAGAATAGAGTGACAGTGATTTCTGTGTGTCCATGTAAGACAGATCTTGAAGACCCTGAATTTTCTTTGTAAAGAACTTTTGTGGTTTGTCCAATTTCTGAAGGTGTTTGAAAGGAACTGACCAAAGGGGACATTATACTCTGTTATTGGCCTGATGAAGGAAGAGTACAGGGGGGTTATAACCTCTTTTTTTTTTTTTCCCTGCAGATAATGCCCGCCTTTATGAGATGAGCAGTATAAAATGCCATTCTTAACACTGTGAAGACATGGTGATCAAAGTTAAGGTTGCTGTCAACCTGCATACCCAGATCTCTCACCACTGATTGTGTGCTTAGGGTATTATTGTTGATGTGGTAGTTTGCAGGAACATCACCCTTGTCAAAGGGGATAATAATGCTTTTTTTTTTTTTGCATTAAGTTTAAACCATGACTTTGGCACCTGTAATTAGTCTGCGTAAGACCTTCTTGCAGGATGTTGACATCGCTAGGGGTTTCAGTGATCACTCCCAGTTTCCAGTCATCAGCAAACTTTGTCAGCCACAGTCCTTTAGTTTTAGCCTGTACTTCAGAGAAGTAAATTTAGGCTGTACTTCAAAGAAGTAGATTCCGAACAGTGGGGGTCCCAGAACCGATCCCTGTGGAACACCACTGGTTACGGGTCTGCTGGAGGAGATGGAGTCCCCTATTTTGACCATATGAGTTCTGTCAGTGAGCAAATTTGCAACCCACTTGACAGTATATTGGTTTATATGCAGCTAGGTGAGTTTATCAATGATGCCTGAGTGGGGGATTGTGCCAAAGACCTTGGCTAAGTCTAGGTAGACCATATGCACAGATTTGCCTTGTCTATGACTGTGGTGACTGTCTCAAAGAAGTCCACTGAGTTTAACAGGCATGATCTCCTTTTGACAAAGCCAAACTGGATGGTGTTGAGCATTTGGAGATTTCCTATATCTTTAAGAAAGTCCATGATGATTCATTCCATGGCCTTGCAGATAAGGCTGGTCAAGCTAATGGGTCTATAGTTCTCGGGTCCATGGATGCACCCCCTTTGTGCAAAGGGATGACAGTAACTGTTTTCCATTCCACTGGGATGAAGCCAGTGCATAGGCTGTGATTGATAAGCTTGCTCAATGGTGATGCTAATTTCTGTTTTACCCCATGTAGAACACAGCCAGGGTGTTGTCTGGTCCTATAGAGGCTGTGTTTTTGACCTTGGAGAGTACATTTAAGACCTGCTCCTTAGAGATGCTAGGTGGGGAGATGGAGATGCTTTGGGGTATATGTGGCGGGAACAGGGGAGTGAAGTTTTCACTGAACCGGTCAAGCTGGCATGTTTGCTATATCAACAGGTTTATATATATGTAGTACCATTAACTATGAGTTCAGCGCAAATCTTGGCCTTACCTTTGAGGTTACGGATGTAACTAAAAACGCCTTGTGGTAATCCTTAGTTAGAAAAGCTAATTTGGATTCGTAGTTGGCTTCGGAGGACTTCACTAGGAGTCTGATTTGTTTGTTTAAGTTGAGGAGGGAGTGTTTCCAGTTTTGAGACCATTCCTTCCTACTCTTAGACAGTCTTTCCTCTTCACTTGGGGTGTCCTGCCTTTAGGGGATACCACCAATCTGGCTTTAGTCTTATTTTTTTGTTGTTGTTTTGTTGGCCTGTTTTTACAACTTTGTTGGCACTTTTGATGGTTTAATTGGATCAAGTTTTTTCATTTTTTCCCCGACGTTCTTTTTTAGGTCTTTGACTTGGGTTGAGCCTTTTTTTCTTGCGCTGGTCACTTCCTCTGTTTTTTCAGTCTCATGCCGCTGTCTAAGCAGTTGCATTTATTGTGTTGTCTGTTTTGGGTCATTTGTGCTATTCTTTGTTTGCATTATGCTTTTCAAAGGTTCAGATGGAACATATTTTTCAATAGAGGGTTCTTTCCATGCCAGTTCACCTCCACTGGTTAGTTTTGCTCCTCAGGTCCCTCCTTCATTGCCTACTTTCTCATTTCAAGTCAGGGATCTCTTTCTCTCCAAGTGTGGGTTTTTCAGACCTTCTGCTACAAGTCTTGGATGCACTTTCCATCCTTTTGAGTCAAGTTTGTTAGGATAGATCAGAACAGCTTGCTACTTTCTCCCAGTCTGAGAACCAATCAGATCAGTACTTAATGAATTGAACCTCTGTTTAAGTGGCAGTTGAAAGGCTACCGGTTTCTCTTCTGCAGGTAACAAATACAAGTATATGTGCTGTTATTTTGCAGGGATCCCAGTAACCACTACACCAACACTAGTTTGGCCAGTGAAGGTGTCCCCTAGTACCAGGCCATTTCCATTTTTACTGTCTGGTATGTTTTTGTCCTTGCGTAGTCCAGTGTTGAACTATTTGATCTGGGCTTGCTCAGCCCTGCGTGTGCCCAGGATTAGACTCAGGACTGGACTCCACAGACCTGGTGCTGGCTTCACTTTCAAAGGAGCATGTGTCCAGCCTGGCACAGCCCCATCCAGCAGTGTCTGTGTTTGCTTCCTGGAACCCTTCACTAGATGTCTTATCTAGACTGGTTGCAGGAACTACACTGCTTTTATTTCCTGCATCAACCTCCCCATCCTTGCTAGGCTGAGCATGAGTTATGCAATCTGTTCCAAGATCTTTCAGAAGATTTTATTCTGTACGTTTGTAGTCTGGTCTCTCCAATTTTCTGTGGTTTGTAGTTTAGACCCTCTAGTTCTCGTAGGTTTTTATTTTCTGAGGTAGAGGAATCTCCATGATGTCAGTTCCATTGAAATAGTTGGGATATGATGTGGGAGATTGTTAAATGGTTTCCCAGGGACCTCAGCTTCCCGTAGTCTTGAATGGTGAATAAGTATATAGGTAACTGGCTATTTTAGTTGGCTTCTTTTTTGCAATTTATGAACAGTATTAGATGTAGAGGAATCTCGCTGCTATGATTTCACCCTTTAACTAAATGGATAAGATTGTGCAGCAGTCCATTTAGGCAAATGAATCTTGTTAGGTGGGCTGTGTGATCACCCTTCACATGAATGTGGAGGCCTCACCCCTCTGTCTCACTGTCTGCTTTCCTGGATGGTTAAGCTGTAGCTGGACTACCTGCTTCATTTCCAGAGGTGATAATTTAATGTCCCATCCACCACCATTGGATATTCTGTGAGAAATGTAATATGCACCTTTTGTCCTCTGTACTGATCACTTCCTGATGATGGCAGTCCTTTACTTTATACCAACATTCCAGATTCATACATTGGTCTTAAGCATGGAGGTTCACTCTGGCCGCAAGTCAGTCCTTATACAGTTTTTTGAGTATGTTGCTATCTTTGCTGAGCCCTGGAGGGTTGTGGGAGTTTGTTCTATCATCTTGGAACCTTCCTCCTGTTTTTTTTCTCGTAGAGTTCAGTATGCAGGAGATGCTCCCATCACATTTCCTTAGGTTAATTTTCATGGCATGTCTGCCTTACCTTGCTCATCAGCCAGCAGTTTGATTATAGTCATGCAGAAGCCCAGCCTTTAGCCTCAAAGTATTTGGCTGCCCTGTTTTTCCCATACTGTGGGATTGTGATAGTGCTGGAGTAATTTTTGTATGTATTTCTGGATCCTCCCTTTCCGTTGTTGCAGGACGGTGTTAATTTAGGTTTGCTTGATACATGGTCAGATCTTTTCTGTCAAAGATAGTATATTGGAGATCTGCATTCTATGGTCCCATATGCTGAAGGGCATAGTAGGCCCTTAATTTGCATCCAGTGCACTTTGAGGCATCTGGAATTTCTTGCATGGTTGGCAGGCTGAGTGTAAGAGTGGTATCTGAGTATCCTCTTTCTTTCAACTGCTATTTGGTTGTCCTTCCCCATCTAGCAGACTATTGGTTTGTTTACTCCTGTTTATTTGTCATTCTTCTGGTTTGGATGTAGAACTCATTTTTACAGCCCGAGTATGTCACCTGTTAGCAGTGACTTGCTTGTAGTCTTTGCCATTACCTTCTTGAGTTCCATTACCATCTTGAGTTGCAGTATCTCTTTTTAGAAGGCTTTCCGTGGCTACTTATTTCCCTAGACCTGCCCTGCGTTGGACATTTCTTGCTTATTGGCTTATTCTAGTTCCACTGCAGATATGGCAATACGTCTGAGGGTGGAATAGAAGACCTGTTCATTGTTATCTTACCCAGAGTTTGTGATCCTTGCCTAGGAATATAATTGATGTTTGTTGCATCCTGTTCCATTTGATAGCCGTGCTGTTTCATCAAGTTGGACTACAGATGTGGTGGCCAGATGACAGGGATAGTCTGTCCTGAATCTGTTACCAGAATGTTGATTTTGTGGGGGATATTGCTGTGGGGGAGTGACCTTAGAGCAGTAGTGCATTCTTGATGTTGTGGACCCATTTGTGGCTTGATTTAGGCCAATCAGTATGACCTAGAGAACATATCCCAAGACGGTCATTAGTTCAGTCAGAGACTCCTTTGAGTGGCTCCTTCATCCTTTTACGTTGAGTGATAGGATCTGATGTCTCTCCAGGTGCTCCTCAATGGATGGGTCTTTGAATCTGACTTCAGCCACTTTAGACTTTAGATCCAAAGCTTGGGCTTCTTGCCTTACCCATAATTCCCACATGCCCCTACCATTACGTGAGTTTTCATTTGTCACTCCTTTGCTTCAGACTCTGTTCTCCATCCATCAGGCTTGAGCTAGGAACAGAGTATTTTCTTAGTCATTGTCTTCTTTTTTCAGCTGCTCCTGTTAGGGGCTGCCATAGCGGATCATCTGATGTTCATAGTGTTGCACTGCTGCAGTCATTACACTTGGTTATCCTGCCGCCAGGCGGTTCCCCAGTCAGCCTGAGTTCCAAAGTCTTGGTCCGGCGTCGGTTGCTGTCGCCTCCTCCCTGACGTCAGTGCGACAGGGGTATATAAGATGCAGCTGACGCCATTTTCTTCAGTTTTTCTTGCTGCGCGGTGCCGGAAGCAAAAGCAGTTTGCAAGTGCCGGCGGGCCGTCTCCTGAGATTTTCATTCCGAATCCAGAACCGAAGTCTTCTACAAAGCTAAGTACCCCATTGGGGAAACATTTTCTTGCCTCAGACCGATGTCAGTAAAAGTTAATAACTGTATTTCTTGTGGGAAGCAAATACCTCATAAGGATTTCCATTCTTCTTGTATCCCATGCCTAGGCCCAGACCACGACGTCACTAGTTATCGGTTTTGCGCTAGGTTTAACAAGCGCACTATTAAATGTCGGTTTGATTTTGCCCGACATTATTTTGGTAGAAAATTCAATTATACCATGCCATCGGAATTACCGACGACTGGAATACATAAAAAGCGCAAAGACAAGGATAGGCATCCGAGGCCCAAAACTGACTAAGCCTTTTCTAGGCCAGTCGCCGGTTCTCCGGTTTTCAGTGAGGCACCTTCGCAGCCCCTGACCGCTTCTGTAGAACCACAGGCCACCTCTGACTCCCACGTGGAGATGGCTGGCCTTAGGATGCACAAGATGTTCATCGTGCATACAGCTGCAGTCATAACAGAAGGGTTCTCCTGCCGTCAGGCGGGTCCTCGGTCGACCGAATTCCAAAGTCTAGGTCCGGCGTCGGTTGTCGTCGCTTCTTCCCTGACGTTAGTGCAACAGGGGTATAAAAGAACCAGCCGACGCCATTTTCTTCAGTCTTTCTTGCCGCGCGGTGCCCGAAGCAGAAGCAGTTCGCAAGTGCCGGTCGGCCAGCTCCTGAGATTACGAATATTTTGCAACCAAAGTCTTCTTGAAAGCTAAGTACCCCGTTGAGGAAACTTTTCTTGCCTCAGACTGATGTCAGACAAAGTTAATAATTGCATTTCATGTGGGAAGCAAATACCGCATAAGGATTTTCATTCCCTCTGCGTTCCTTGCTTAGGCCCAGACCACGACGTCTCGGCCTGTCGTTTTTGTGCTACATTCAACAGACGCACCATTAAGCATCGGGCGGAATTCGCCCAACACTATTTTGGCAAAAAATTTAATTACATTATGTCGTCGGATACTCAGACTCCAGTTTTGAGTAAAAGACACAAAGATAAGGACCGACATACGAGGTCCGCGGCTTCTACCGACACCATGCCAAAGCCGACTACAGGTGGTCCGGTTCTCAGTGAGGTGCCTATGCAGCCCCTGACTACTGATGACACTTCATTGGCGGTGTCTACTGTACCCGAGGTCGCAGGATCTTCGGCCCACACCCCGACTACCGATACCGAAGCCACTCTTTGTGAAACTCCGAGTTTAGACAGGTCTGCTACCTCTCAAGGTGTCTTCAGGCCTTCCTCTTCTTTTTCCATCAAGGCTTTCACTAAGTCTAAAGTAGCCATGCATACTAAGAGACAAGCTCCACAGGGCCCTTCTCAAGGCCCCATGCCTAAAAAGCAGATGCTCAAAATGGCTGAGGATTTGATTACTCTTATCAGGGGTTCTCAACCCCCCCCACGGACCAAAGGCCCAGAGTGGAGGAAGAATCCCCCTCCTCGGACCAGGCCTCCATTATTTCAGAGCATTCTGATGACCAGGAACATTCATACTCCCCTTTTGTGGATTCTGATGCAGAGGAGTCCATTCCCTCTGTCTCCCCCCCTGAGGATTACTCTTTTGGGGAAACCTTGCATACCTTGAGGGAACACTTCCACTGGGAAGGCCAAGAGTACTCAGACTCCAAGAAAAGGCTTAGGGATTTTCTCTTGCTCCCTCAGCACAGGCCTCTGGCTATACCTCCTGTCTTAGACATTCTAGATGATGTGTATTCGGAGGCCTACCTTAACCCAGACTCTTTACCTCCAGCCCCAGTCAAGCCTGACGGGTATTACCGGGTTCCTGACTCACATTAATTCCTATACAAAAGCCATGCGGCTGACACAGAAACTATCTCACAGGGCCCCAAGGGAATTAAGGCCTCCACTGCTAAAAATCCATTACCTTCAGAAAGAGATTCCAGAGCTTTAGAAAGGTGGGGGAAAAAAGGTATACACCTCGGCCGCCTTAAACATGAGGGCATTAAACTGCCAAATGTTCATCGTGCATACAGCTGCAGTCATAACAGATGGGTTCTCCTGCCGTCAGGCGGGTCTAGGTCCGGCGTCGGTTGTCGTTGCTTCTTTCCTGACGTCAGTGCAACAGGGGTATAAAAGAACCAGCCGACGCCATTTTCTCCAGTCTTTCTTGCCGCGCGGTGCCCGAAGCAGAAGCAGTTTGCAAGTGCCGGTCGGCCAGCTCCTGAAATTACGAAAATTTTGCAACCGAAGTCTTCTTGAAAGCTAAGTACCCCGATGGAGAAACTTTTCTTGCCTCAGACCGATGTCAGACAAAGTTAATAATTGTATTTCATGTGGGAAGCAAATACCGCATAAGGATTTCCATTCCCTCTGTATTCCTTGTTTAGGCCCAGACCACGACGTCTCGGTCTGTCGCTTTTGTGCTACATTCAACAAGCGCACCATTAAGCGTCGGGCGGAGTTCGCCCAGCATTATTTTGGCAAAACATTTAACTGTATTATGTCATCGGATACTCCGACTCCAGTTTTGTCTAAAAAGCGCAAAGATAAGGACCGACACACGAGGTCCACGGCCTCTACCGACACCACGCCAAAGCCGACTACACGTGGTCCAGATCTCAGCGAGGCGCCTACACAGCCCCTGACTACCGATGACACTTCATTGGCGGTGTCTCCTGTGCCCGAGGTCGCAGGCTCCTCGGCCCACACCCCCGACTACAGATACCAAAGCCACTCTTGGAGGTGAATCTCAAACTGTGGACAGGTCTACCTCCTCTCAAGGTGTCTTCAGACCTTCCTCTTCTTTTTCCATCAAGGCTTTCACTAAGTCTAAAGCAGCCATGCATTCTAAGAGGCAAGCTACACAGGGCCCATCTCCAGGCCCCATGCCTAAAAACAGATGTTTAAAATGGCTGAGGATTTAATTACTCTTATCAGGGGTTTTCAAACCCCCCCCCCCCCCGGACAAAAGGCCCAGAGTGGAGGAAGAATCCCCCTCCCCTGATCAGGGCTCAATTATATCAGAGCACTCTGATGAACAGGAACATTCTTACTCCCCTTTTGAAGACTCCGATGCAGAGGAGTCCATTCCGTCTGTACCCCCCCCCCCCCAGAGGATTACTCATTTGGGGAAACTTTGCATACCTTAAGGGAACACTGGGAAGGCCAAGATTATTCAGATTCCAAGAAAAGGCTTAGGGAATTTCTCTTGCTACCTCAGCACAGGCCTCTGGCTATACCTCCTGTCTTGGACATACTAGATAATGTGTATTCGGAGGCCTGCCTTAACCCGGATTCTCTACCTCCAGCCCCAGTCAAGCCTGACAGGTACTACAGGGTCCCTGACTCACACCAATTTCTATACAAAAGCCATGCTGCTGACCCAGAAACCATCTCGCAGGGCCCCAAGGGAATTAAGGCCTCCACTGCTAAAAATCCATTACCTTTCGAGAGAGATTCCAGATCCTTAGAAAGGTGGGGAAAAAAAGGTATATACCTCGGCCACCTTAACCATGAGGGCATTAAACTGTCAGTTCCATATGCTAAAGTACCAACAGTTTTTGTTATCACAATTGAGAAGTAAAATGTCACAACCTGAACAACCAGACTTGAAGGAGTTGCAGGATTTGATGCACAGTGCAGAACAAGTAGGTAAACGTACCTTACAATGTGGTTTTGATGCTCTAGAGGCCTCATGTAGAGCTGTTGTTACAGGATCAGTCATATGTAGACATGCCATGCTCAAGGAACAAACCTTACCAGATCATGTCAAAGCTAAATTACTAGATTCCCCTCTACAAAAGGATGTATTATTTGGTGGTAATGCTGAGGAGGTATTAAGGAAAATGGAGGAAAAGGCTAAATCAATGCAAACGGTGAAAGATTTTCTACAGGTACAATCCCCACGTTTCAGTAGAAATTGGCCTTCCAAAAATTGGTCCTTTCCAGCCACGGACAGACCCCAAAGAGGTAGATACAGGCTTCAAGGGGCAGAGGGCAATCCCAAGGATCGTTTAGAGGCAGACAATGGCAAGCTCCTACACAGAGGTGGTGAGGATAACTCGCAACCATTCAGAAAGCAAGCCCAATGACTTCCCCTTTGCATGCCAAGCAAGACTCAAATGGCAGCACCCTTAGGCGGAAAATTGGCATTATTTTCAAAAACTTGGCATATTGTCACAAAAGACAAATGGATCCTGGACATTATAAACAGAGGCTACAGATTCCATTTTCACACCCTTCCAAAAATGAGAGGCATGCCAAACCTGCCACACAATCAAAGGGCAGAGGCACAAAGACAAATTTCAGATCTCTTAGACATGAAAGCTATTCAAGAGGTACCTACGCACGAACAAGGTCAAGGTTTTTATTCCAGACTATTCCTGGTACCAAGGAAGGAAAAAGATTGGAGACCTATTTTGGACTTCTCCATCCTAAACACATTTCTACTCGTACCAAAATTCAAGATGCTCACTCTACAGCAGCTTCTTCCCATGCTGGGCAAGGAGTCTTGGCTGGTAACATTGGACTTCAAGAAAGCTTACCTGCATGTCCCAGTCAGATAAAATTGAAGAAGCTACCTCAGATTTCTTGCAGGTTCAACCCATTATCAATTCTCTGCATTGCCCTTTGGCTTATCTACTGCGCCCAGAGTATTCACAAAATGCCTGGCATCAGTAATTGCCTACTGCAGACTTCAAGGGATACAAATATACCCCTATTTGGACGACTGCCTGATCCAAGCGGACAGCAAGCACATTCTTCTGAAACATCTGGCTTATGTAATAATGTTGTTGAATTCTCTGGGATACACAGTCACCAAAAAGAAATCAAGGCTAATACCCTCTCGGAAAATAATTTTCCTGGGTGCCAACTTGGACACAAACACCCAGATGGCCTACCTCAAGCCAGAGAAGCAGGGGCAACTAACTCAATACTTTAGAACACTAGCAAATTGCACCAGGCTGACTGCAAGGAAAATCCTGCAGGCTCTGGGATTCATGGCATCTTGCAACTTACTAATCCCATGTGCAAAGCTGCATATGAGGAAACTTCAATGGTACCTGAAAAACCTATGGTCTCAACACAGCCACAGTTTAGAAACAATAATACCATTAATTCCATGTCTTCAAAAGGAATTTCTGTGGTGGGCTCAAGCATGCCAAACAAACACAGGCCTCCCATTCAACAAGCCTCAAGCAAATCAAGTCATCATAACAGACGCCTCGGACTACGCCTGGGGGGCGCACATGACAGATCGGTGCATTCAGGGCAAATGGTCCCAAAAAGAAAAGCACCTTCACATCAATCAAAAGGAGATGCTAGCAGTAATAAATGCTATTATAGCCTTCAAAGACCTTCTGCAACCAGGTCAACTATTGATAAGAACGGACAACACTACAGTAATGTGGTACATAAACAAACAGGGAGGAACCCATTCTTGCCCCCTATGCAGACTGGCCATGTCACTTTGGAACATGGCCCTGGACTTACAAATCGAACTGCAAGCACAGTACTTGCCAGGTAAGGAAAACACGCTGGCAGACAACCTAAGCAGAAATATGACAGAGCCACACGAATGGAAGTTGCATCCTCAAGTTTTTACAGAGATAATTCAAGCATGGGGAAGGCCAGACATAGATCTCTTTGCCTCCCACAAAAATCACCAATTGACAAAATTCTGCTCAAGGATTTTTCATCCAAAGGCCTGGAGAGTGTTCTATTAAAAACCAGAGCAGACAGACCAAAGATGATTCTCATTGCTCCAGACTGGCCAAGACAACACTGGTACCCACTCCTAAGGAGCCTGACGCATTCCCCACCATGGACCCTGCCTCTAATGCCTCCTCTTCTGACTCGGCACAGCTTCAAAACTCTTCACAGTCAGCTAAAAACACTCAATCTAGCCGCATGGAAGATTCCTTAGCATCACAACAGACCGTAGTCTCCAAGGAGGTGCAGGATGTCATTTTGGAGGCCAGAAGGCCGTCTACTAGAAAAGCTTACTCAGCAAAATGGAAATGGTTTTGTGTCTGGAATGAGAAAAAGGGCCAGGATCCTGGAAAACTGAACTTACCTCAAATATTACAGTATCTAGCTGAGCTGCTAAGCAGTGGACTTTCATTCTCCTCCATCAAAATCCATGCCTCAGCCATTTCTGCAGAATACAACACTGATCCACCCTTATTCTCTCACCCCCTCTTAAGAAAGTTCCTCAGAGAGGCTAAGAATCTAAAACCCCCAAGGAAAACCAATACCTGCTTGGGATCTCAGTTTCATTCTAGAAAAACTGACCTTGCCTCCTTTTGAGCCAGCTGTCTCATCAGATTTGCAATATTTGTCCTGGAAAACAGCTTTCCTTCTGGCTATTACCTCAGCTCGTAGGGTATCGGAACTACAAGCTCTCATGGCTGTGCAGCCTTTTATCATCTTCCATCAGGATAGAGTTTCCTTATGAACCAACCCGTCCTTTATGCCAAAAGTGGTATCCAGGGTAGCTTTGAATCAGGCTATACACTTACCTACCTTTTATCCTAATCCTCAAAACAAAGGGGAGAGATTACTACATTCCTTGGACATCCACAGACAACTGTGTTATTATTTGGACAGAACAAAGCCTTTCAGAAAGTCAGAACAGCTCTTTGCGTCCTATGCTATAGGAGCTCAAGGAAAGCCAATTTCCAAACAGACAATATCAAAATGGATAGCCCACTGCATACGCTTTTGATATTCTTTTCATGGCAAAACTGTACCTACAGGCATCAGATCTCACTCCACAAGGGCCACGGCTACCTCTGCAGCTTTTCTCAGAGGAGTTCTTACCAAAGATATTTTGGAAGCAGCCACTTGGAGTCCTGTGCATACCTTCTCCAAGCATTATCATTTACCATTATACTCCAAAACTAGAGCAGGTTTTGCCACTGCAGTCTTGCAGGGCATCCTGGCTCCACCTAGTGCCTACCACCCCTTTTTTAGCTTTGGGATTCTACCCATCTGTTATGACTGCAGCTGTATTAGCACTTGAACATCTACATTTATGGTAGGTACAAAACTGTACTTTATTCAGCCTACCGACATTAACCCTTCAGAGGGATCCGCAGTAGCTGAACTACCCGCAGCTTCAGAGGGTGTTTTCAGACCTACTCAGTTAAGCATTAGACCCTCTGCTAAGTCTAAGACTCCTTTAAAAACAAAGAAACAAATGCAGCATTCTCCAGGACAGGCGTCCATGCCTAAGAAACAAATGCTCAAAATGGCCGAAGACGTAATCACTCTGATCAGGGGGTCCCATCCCCCTCCTGATAAAAGGCCTAGACAGGATGCAGACTATGATTCATCCGACCAGGTCTCCATCTCTTCAGATTCATCCTCAGACCTAGGATATTCTTTACCCCATTATGAGGATTCTGATGCTGAGAAGTCAATTCCATCACCTTCTCCGCCTGAGGACTACTCCTTTGGGGAAACCTTACATACCATGAGGGAGCATTTCCATTGGGAAGGCCAGGATTACTCAGAATCCAAGAAAAGGCTCAGAGACTTCCTTTTATTACCTCAACACAGACCCCTTGCTATTCCGCCAGTGTTAGATATTGTGGATGATGTGTATACTGAGTCCAGCTTAAATCCTGATTCCGTACCTCCAGCCCCAGTTAAACCTGACAGATACTACAGAGTCCCTGACTAGCACAAATTTCTGTATAAAAGTCCTGTTGCTGAACTGAAACTATCTCTCAGGGACCCAAAGGGGGTTAAGGCCTCATCAGCCAAGAATCCAGTTCCCTCTGACAGATTCCAGAGCATTAGACAGATGGGGAAAGAAAGTATATACGTCTGCAACTTTAGCAATGAGAGCCTTAAATTGCCTGTTTCATATGCTAAAATATCAGCAATTCTTGATGTCTCAGTTGAAACAAAAAATGCTTCCAGATTCAGATCCTTCTAATTTTAAAGAAATGCAGGATTTATTGCATGCAGCTGAACAAGTGGGAAAACATACTTTGCAATGTGCTTTTGATTCTTTAGAGGCCTCCTGTAGAGCAGCTGTTACAGGCTCTGTCATTAGAAGACATGCTTGGTTAAAAGAACATACGTTACCAGATCATGTTAAAGCAAAATTATTGGATGCACCTTTACAGCATGATGTGTTATTTGGAGTTAAGGCAGAAGAGGTATTAAAGAAAATAGAGAATAAGGAAAAATCTATGCAAGTGGTGAAGGATTTCTTACAGGTTCAGCCTCCTTGATTTCGCAGAAATTGGCCAACTAAGAATTTGTCCTTTCCAGTTACAGACAGACCTCAAAAGGAGCAGATACAGATGTCCAAGAGGTAGAGGTCAACCACAAGGTCCTTATGGCCTCGACAATGGGTTGCATCTGGCCAGAAAGAAGGGGAAGACAGGCCCCAACCATAAAAAAAGCAGCCTCAATGACTTCCCACTACAGCTGCCAAACAGCTCTCTCTCGGCAGCCCCCTTGGGAGGAAAACTGGCACTTTTCTATCACAATTGGCATATGATCACCAAAGACAAATGGGTTCTCGACATTGCATCTCAAGGTTACAGGTTCCACTTTCACACTCTGCCAAGGTTAAAAGGAATGCCAAATCTGCCACCAAATCAATGAACAGAGGCTCAAAAACAAATTACAGCACTCATGGATATGAGAGCTATTCAAAAGGTACCACCACAGGTGCAAGGACATGGATTCTACTCAAGACTCTTTCTGGTTCCCAGAAAGGACAAAGCCTGGAGGCCCATTCTGGATCTTTCTTCTCTAAACACTTACCTGAATGTTCTGAAATTCAAAATGTTGACACTGCAGCAGCTTCTTCCCATCCTGGGCAAGAAAGCTTGGCTCGTGACCTTGGACCTCAAGGAGGCATACCTGCATGTCCCTATCAGACAAAACTGCAGAAGATGCCTCAGATTCATAGCTGGTTCAATGCACTATCAATTCTCTGCACTACCCTTTGGCTTATCTGCTGTGCCCAGGGTTTTTACAAAGTGCCTGGCACCAGTAATGGCATTTTGCAGACAGAAAGGAATTCAATTTTATCCGTACCTGGACTGCCTGATTCAAGCAGTGAGCAAGGACATTCTTCTAAAGCATCTGGCGTTTGTAAAAAAAGTTAAGTTCCCTGGGGTACACAGTAAACGAAAAGAAATCAAAACTAGTGCCCTCACAAGAGATAATATTCCTGGGTGCCAGCTTGAACACAATGGCCCAGATGGCTTATTTCACGCCAGACAAGCAAGGACAACTGACTCAATACTTTCAGTTGATGGCAACAAAAACCCAACTCCCTGCAAGAAAAATTCTACAGGCCTTGGGTTACATGGCATCTTGCATACTACTAATTCCATATGCCAGACTGCATATGAGGAAACTACAATGGTACCTAAAGAATTGTATGGTCTCAACACTGTCAAAGTTTGGAAACAGTTATACCACTAATTCCTTGCCTTCAACGAGAGTTTCGATGGTGGGCTCAAGCTTGTCACCTCAACAAGAGACTGCCTTTTACTCAACCCACAGCCATGCAAACACTGACAACAGATGCATCAGATTACGCCTGGGGAGCACACATGGCAGGCAAATGTGTTCAGGGCAAGTGGCCTGCAGAACAAAGGCATCTTCACATCAATCAAAAAGAGATGCTAGCTGTACAAAATGCCCTTATAGCTTTCAAGGACCTGCTGCATCCAGGACAACTACTACTAAAGACAGACAACATCACAGTTATGTGGTACATAAACAAGCAAGGGGGCTCACTCCTAACCCCTCTGCAGACAAGCCATGACCTTGTGGAACACAGCTCTAAACTATCAAGTTCATCTGCAAGCCCAATTCCTGCCAGGAGAGAAAAACACACTGGCAGACGACTTAAGCAGAAACATCATGGATCCCTACGAATGGGAATTGAATCCACAAATATTCAGAATGATAACACAGAAATGGTGGAGCCCGGACATAGATCTGTTTGCATCCCCAATGAACTGCCAGCTACAGAAATTCTGCACAAGGAGTTACCATCTACAAGCATGGAAAGTGGATGCCCTGTCATTCAGCTGCAAAAACCTACAAGTATACGCTTTCCCACCACTACCTCTCCTGCCAAAGGTACTCATAAAAGCCAAGCAAGAAGAGCCAAAGATGATCCTGATTGCACCAGACTGGCCACGCCAGCACTGGTACCCAATCTTAAAGAACTTAGCACAAGGACCACCCTGGATTTTGCCTCAAATTCCACATCTGCTGACTCAGCACAACAGTCGGATACTGCACAGCCAGCTAAAGACCTTAAACCTAGCTGCATGGAAGATTCCTTAGTCAAGCAAGCAATGCCTGTCTCCAAAGCTGTTATGGATGCCATTCTGGAGGCCAGAAGGCCTAGTACCAGGAAAGCCTATTTGGATAAATGGAAGAGATTCTGTGCCTGGAACCAGGCTCACAGCTCTCGTCCCAAACATTCCTCAGATACTACAATACTTAACTGAGATGCTGGACAAAGGCCTCTCCTTCTCATCCATCAAGATCCACGCCTCTGCCATCTCTGCTCATTACAACACAGATCCACCAATTTTCTCTAATCCATTGCTAAGACAATACCTCAGAGGGGCTAAAAACATAAGACCGCCCCATAGAGCACCTACTCCAACTTGGGACCTCAACTTTGTTTTGGAAAAATTAACTTTACCTCCTTTTGAGCCAGCTAACACAGCAGAATTAAAATATATCTCTTGGAAAACTGCTCTGCTCCTGGCAGTAACATCAGCATGAAGAGTTTCAGAATTACAGGCACTAATGGCAGTGGAACTTTTCCTCATTTTCCACCAGGACAGGGTGTCTTTAAGAACTAACTACATTTATGCCAAAGGTGGTGTCCATTGTGGCTCTAAACCAAACTATTCACTTGCCAACTTTTTATCCAAAACCACAGAATAAAGGGGAGACACTACTGCATTCTTTGGACATTCACAGGCAGTTACGCTTCTACTTGCTCATATTTTCTGAAAGCTTTGGTTTTGTCCAATTATTGGTAGCATATGCTGCAGGAGCACAGGGAAAAGCCATTTCAAAACAGACTATTTCAAAATAGATAGGACACTGTATACGTTTAAGCTATACACACCATGGAAAACCTGTACCTAGCAGCATTAGATCTCACTCCACTAGGGCAACAGCCACTTCAACTGCCTACCTCAGAGAAGTACCTACCAAGGATATTTTGAAAGCAGCAACTTGGAGTTCTGTGCATACCTTCACCAGGCATTACCATCTGCCTCTATACTCGCTGCAGGACCTTATAGCCACCCCTAATGCCTTATAGAACCAGCCACCCTACCTCAGCTTTGGGATTCTACCCAAGTGTAATGACTACAGCAGTGTAACACGATGAACATAGTACAGTTTTGTACCTACCATAAATGTAGATGTTCGAGTATACACTGCTGCAGTCCAGGTTACCTTCCCTCCTTCCCCTCTTACTTACTGGTACGTACCTATGTCTTCTACCCTTTACTACCTATGGGAAGTATTTGCTGGTAGCTGAAAGTTGTTTGCTTTTCTTATGTATATTTTATTAGCAATTTGAATTGCCTACCTATTTGGGGGCACCTGACATCTGGGGCAAGAAAAACTGAAGAAAATGGCGTCAGCTGCATCTTGTATACCCCTGTCGCACTGACGTCAGGGAGGAGGTGACAGCAACCGATGCCGGACCAAGACTTTGGAACTCAGGCTGACTGGGGAACTGCCTGCGGCAGGATAACCAAGTGTAATGACTGCAGCAGTGTATGCACTCGAACATCTACATTTATGGTAGGTACAAAACTGTACTTTTCAATTTCTTCCTGTCCTCTGCATCTTGCTCTCACACCAACCACCTGCATGTCCTCTCTCACCACTTTATTAATATTTCTTCTTCCTTGTCTTTACTTTGCCTTTTCTTCCCTTTTCTAAACCTCACTTTACGTTAAAAAAAATTGTTTAACAAAGCTCTGTCCCCAGTGCCCTTGGCACTCTTTCTCCCATTTGATAAGTCTTATGTCACTGATGCTTGTTTATGCTATAGAGTTTACAGCTGGGGTATCTTTTCTTTTAATCCATTTGTTGGGGTTTATTGGCTGTGCTTAGCCTTGTCAGGGTTGCTGCTGTTGAACTTGTCAGGATGACCGAAAAACTATTGGAATTCAAAAATAAATGTGTGGCCTGTGGCCACAGAATTCCAAATTCTGACTCACATTTTGTGTGTATATTGTCTTGGTGCTACCCACTTGGATGAGCAGTACACCATCTATACCTGTCATTATGGTGAGTCTTTAACATTCATTTAAGCTTCATCAGCTGGTGTGTGTGTCGCAAGGCCCTTAGATTGCTCTTTCCTAGTCATAGTAATCTAGGGAGATAGCCAGTAAGATTAATTTTCCTCCAGTGTCTCTGATTTAAGCCCTTCAGTATCTTCTTCTTCGGTACATATCCATCCAAGTTGCTCAGTATTAACCAAGTCTTGTGTCCCATCATAAGCGATATGGCTTGATTGGCTTGCAGCATCTGAGGAAAGTATTTGCACTTAGGAGTTCTTCTTGTGCAAGCTTACATTTCAGGGTGGTACCAGATTGTGGCATGGGAGGGTCACTAGGCAAACTCCAAATAACCCTACAGAGAGCTTTTTTGGATTATTCAAGTTTGTAGACTCTGTAAACCTTTAACTGATCATGTTTTTCCTGCATGTGGTTTTAGGAATTTGTAATACTGTACAGTGCATATTTCTCTCTCTGTTGAGCTTCCTTTCTTTGGAGCAGAAGTTGATTAGGCTTTGCCCAGCTGGCCTTTCCTTCCTTGACAGGGGCTGGAAGCAGCATTCTACTTTCCTTTTAGGTAGAGTATACTGACAACTTATTAAATAGTGTCTGTTCCCAGTTATATGGAATATTGAGAGCTGTCTTTGTTTTTAAATGCTTCAATGCTGTTATATGCATCTCTATGGTAAAACTGTAGGTAATCTTTTTATCATGTTATCTTAGTTCATAACTGTTTTATGTTTGTGTGTATTCTTCATTGTTTGGCAAAAACACAGAAGTTTGAGTACCCCATTCCAGTATATTATTTGGAAGCATGATCTCAAGGGCATCCTGACAGTTCCACTGCAAAGATCTGATCTTCAAGAAAAGCCAGGCATTGTTCTAGTTTCTAGGCTTTCTTGGACCCATGGTATAATGGTGAGTTCTCCAAACTGGTCACACAAACAGTTGGGTAGTAACTCTGTCCTATAGGTCAGCAAAGACTGAATCTCTTTAGATAATGAAGGATGTTCGTCGTGTTTCACTGTTGCAGTCATTACACTTGGGTTATCCTGCTGGCAGGCGACCTGCAGTCAGCCCGAGTTCCAATGTCTTGGTCTGGCGTCTGCTGTCACCTCTTCCCTGACGTCAGTGCGCCAGGGGTATAAAAGTTGCAACCGACGCCATTTTCTTCAGTCTTTCTTGCCGCGTGGTGTCCGAAGCAAAAGCAGTTTGCAAGTGCCAGTCGGCAAACTCCTGATATTTTCAAAATTGAGTTTCAGAACCGAAGTCTTCAATAAAGCTAAGTACCCTGTTGGGGAAACTTTTTCTTGCTCCAGACCGAAGTCAGTAAAAGTTAATAATTGTATTTCTTGTGGGAAGCAAATACCGCATAAGGACTTTCACTCTTACTGTATTCCTTGCCTAGGACCTGACCATGACGTTACTAGTTGTCGGTTTTGTGCTAGATTCAATAAACGCACTATTAAATGTCGGTTTGATTTTGCTTTACATTATTTTGGCCGAAGGTTTAATTACATAATGCCGTCGGAACAACCGACCGGAATTTATAACAAATGCAAAGACAAAGAAAAGGACAGGCATCCGAGGTCCAAAACTGACGATGAAGCCTCTTCTAGGCCAGTCGCCGGTTCTCGTTGAGATGCTTTAGCAGCCCCTGACACCCGCTACCTCAGAGTCACAGGCCTTAACAGGCAGCCACGTGGAGACACCGAGGCCTGTGGAAACTCAAGGTATTGAGCCTACGGAAACTATTCCCTCAGATGGTCCTGAGCCGCTGAGCAGGCATCGGCTTCTGAGGGTGTTTTCAGACCTTCACAGCTTACAATTAAGCCCACTACAGCAGCAAAGGCAAAGTCAAAAACACCATTAAAGACAAGGAAACAAGTACAGCATTCTCCAGAACAGTCATCCATGCCAAAGAAACAGATACTTAAAATGGCCGAAGACCTAATTACTTTAATCAGGGGTTCCCATCCCCCTCTTGACAAAAAGCCTAGGCAAGACACTGACTATGATTCCTCTGACCAACCTTATAGGAAACCGTCCCAATGACTTCCCTCTACAAATGCCAAGCAATTACCTTTTGACAGCACCCCTAGGGGGAAAGCAAGAACTTTTCTCAAAAAATTGGCACATGATCACCCAGGACCAATGGGTGCTGAATATTGTTTCTCAGGGTTACAGGTTCCATTTCCACACACTTCCAAAATCAAAAGGTATGCCAGACCTGCCACGAAACCAGTGGGCAGAGGAGCAAAAACAGATTGCTGCTCTTATGGACATGGGAGCTATTCAAAACGTTCCTCAGCAAGAACAGGGACAAGGATATTACTCAAGACTTTTCTTAGTACCCAGAAAGGACAACACCTGGAGACCAGTACTGGACCTGTCAATCCTAAATACTTTCCTGGATGTTCCAAAATTGAAAATGTTAACACTACAGTAACTTCTGCCCATGCTGGGCAAGAAGGCTTGGCTAGTTACTTTGGACCTCAAGGAGGCATACCTGCATGTCCCAATCAGACAATCTTGCAGAAGATACCTCAGATTCATAGCAGGCTCAGTGCATTACCAATTCTCTGCACTGCCCTTTGGCTTATCTACTGTGCCCAGGGTCTTCACATAATGCCTAGCACCAGTAATTGCATTTTGCAGACAAAAAGGAATTCAAATACATCCCTACTTGGACAACTGCCTTATTCAAGCAGAGAGCAAGGACATTCTTCAGAAGCATCTGGCATTTGTAAAAAGATTGCTAATTTGCCTAGGGTACACAGTAAACGAAAATAAATCAAAACTAGTGCCCTCTCAAGAGATAATATTCCTGGGTGCAAGCTTAAATACAACTGCCCAGATGGCTTATCTCACACCAGACAAACAAAGGTAACTGACTCATTACTTTCAAATGATGGCAACAAAAACCCAGCTCCCTGCAAGAAAAATTCTGCAGGCCCTGGGCTTCAGGGCATCCTGCATTCTACTAATTCCATATGCAAAACTGCATATGAGGAAATCTAAAAAGTGTTTGGACTCAGCATTGTCACAGCCTGGAGACAATCGTAACTTTAATTCCCTGCCTACAACAGGAGTTTCGATGGTGGTCCCAGGCCTGTCACCACAACAAGGGACAGCCTTTCACCTTACCCACAGCCAGGCAGACAATAACAATGGATACATTGGATTATACCTGGGGGGCACATATGGCAGGAAAATGTATTTAGGGCACTTGGCCCAAGAAACAAATGCATCTTCACATCAATCAAAAAGAGATGCTAGCTGTACAGAATGCTGTGACAGCTTTCAAGGACCTAATACATCCAGGACAACTATTAAAGATGGACAATACTACAGTTATGTGGTACATAAACAAGCAAGGGGGCACACAATCCTACCCCCTATGCAGACAAGCCATGACTTTGTGGAACACAGCACTGACCTATCAAGTACATCTGCAGGCACAATTCCTGCCAGGAACAAAAAATACACTGGCAGACGAACTAAGCAGAAATCTCATGGATCCTCACGCATAGAAGCTAAATACGCAAGTGTTCAGCATGATAATGAGGAAATGGGGACGCCCAGACATAGATTTTTTTTGCCTCCCCTCACAATTACCAAATACAGAAATTTTGTACAAGAACATATCACTCTCAAGCATGGAATGTGGATGCTCTATCATTCAGCTGGAAAGGCCTGACAGTCTATGCCTTCCCTCCGATGCCTCTTCTTACCAAGGTGCTACTAAAAGTCAGACAAGAAAGGCCAAAAATGATCCTGATTGCCCCAGACTGGCCACGCCAGCACTGGTACCGAAACCTAAAGAGTTTGTCTCAAGACCCAGCTTGGCTTCTACCTCAAATTCCTCATCTTCTGACACAACAAAACAATCAGATTCTGCACAGTCAACTCAGAACCTTAAACCTGGCAGCATGGCAGATAATGTAGCCACTCGGACTGCACCTCTCTCTCTCTAAAGCTGTTATGGATGTCATTTTAGAAGCCAGGAGGCCCAACACTAGGAAATCTTATGCAGAAAAATGGAAGAGATTCTGTGCTTGGAACCAGGCACAAGGGCTCGAACCACTTGACCCTAATATACCTCAGATTTTACAATACCTAACTGAGATGCTGGACAAAGGCTTATCTTTCTCATCTATTAAAATCCTTGCCTCTGCCATTTCAGCTCAATACAATACAGAACCTCCTATTTTTTCATATCCTCTACTACGACAGTACCTCAGAGGGGCAAAAAATATAAGACCCCCAAGGAGAGCACCAATACCTACTTGGGACCTCAATTTTGTTTTAGAGAAACTCACACTGCCTCCTTTTGAACCAGCCAGCACAGCTGATCTAAAATTCTTGTCATGGAAAACTGCTCTGCTTCTAGCAATAACTTTAAGAGTCTCAGAGTTACAGGCATTAATGGCTGTGGAACCTTGCCTCAGTTTATCAGGACAGGGTTTCTCTTGGGACAAACCCAACATTCTTGCCAAAAGTGGTCTCCAATGTGGCCTTAAACCAAACCATTCATTTACCTACTTTTTACCCAAATCCCCAGAAAAAAAGAGGAGAGACTTCTGCACGCTTTGGGTATACACAGACAGCTATGATTCTACTTGGACAAAACAAAAGCTTTCAGAAAAACTGAGCAACTGTTTGTAACATATGCTGCAGGATCACAAGGAAAGCCTATTACAAAGCAGACAATCTCGAAATGGATAGGACACTGCATCCGTTTCTGTTATGCACAACATGGCAAATCAGTGCCTAAGGGCATTAGGCCTTATTCTACCAGAGCAGTAGCCACTTCAGCAGCTTTCCTCAGAGGAGTACCAACCAAAGACATTTTAGAAGCTGCAACCTGGAGCTCAGTGCACACTTTCACCAAGCACTACCACTTGCCTCTCTACTCTAAATCCAGAGCAGGCTTTGCCACTGCAGTTCTGCAGGGCTTGGTAGCCTCTCCAAATCCTATTTAGATCCAGCCACCCAACCTCAGCTTTAGGATTATAGTGTAATGACTGCAACAGTGAAACACGAACATAGTACAGTTGTGTACCTACCATAAATGTAGATGTTCGAGTGTATTCACTGTTGCAGTCCAGGTTACCCACCCACCATCCCCCTTTTTTATTGCTGGGACTTTTCTGTACATCTCATCTCTATACCTATGTGGTGTATTTGCTTGTAGATGAAGGAAATGTTTATAGTAATATATGCATGTTTTTTGGCATAAATTTATCTTTCCAGCCTATCTGGGGGCACCTGACATCTGGGGCAAGAAAAACTGAAGAAAATGGCATCGGTTGCAACTTTTATACCCCTGGCGCACTGACGTCAGGGAAGAGGCAACAGCAACAGACGCCGGACCAAGACTTTGGAACTCGGGCCGACTGCGGGTCGCCTGCCAGCAGGATAACCCAAGTGTAATGACTGCAACAGTGAATACACTCTAACATCTACATTTATGGTAGGTACACAACTGTACTTTATGCACTCTAGCAGGGAGCTATATATTTGATCTAGCACTGCGAAGGTGGGCAAGTTTCAGTCATTTATTGATGTTGTTTGGGGGCTAACTGATACAGTAATATATATTTACCCTCCTTGTGTGTCTTCGTATACAGATTAATCTTACAATAGTGTTCACATCAAGGAACCAGAACATATCTTATGCCAGGCAAGATACTGACATAAGTAATGTTGAGGCCTCCATGTACAACCCAAGATGCTCTTCATGTTTACTGTTGCAGTCATAACTGTTGGGGTTTCCTGCCATGGAAGCCCTTGGCCGGCCAGACTACCAGAGAATTTTCTTCTCGTGAAGCTGGCAGATGCCCTGACTGGCAAGGCATCTGGACATAAAGGGTGTCGGCCAGCTCCATAACCTCAGTTATTTCTTGCCATCGGAGTCTGAAGCAAGAGTACTAGTCAGTGCATCTGTTGGTCTGCACCAAAGAATGAGCATGCCTAAAGCTAAGGAACCCCTTGGGGAACTTCTCATGTGTTTCTTGGCTAATGTCAGAGAAAATTAATAACCATCTCCACTATGGCAAAAGGATACCACACCAGAACTTTCATTCCCTTTGTGTAACTTGTTTCGGCCCAGAAGGCAGTGTTCCTAACGGTCAGATCTATGCACACTTTAATAGTAGAACAGTCAAGCGTAGGGCTAAGATTTTTGGCTATGCACATAATGAGTTGTTAGGGCTTTTGCATACTATGTTCTCCACCAGTTAAGGAGCTGAGGTTGATATTTTCCCTGAAGAAGTCTTCTGACTCTTTGATTGAGGGGCTGATGACAAATTCACATCTGAGGAAGGTTTATCTGTTGTCTACAATGGGGATTCAGATTCTGAGGACAACCTTGCCTCAGCCACCCCCTAACCCCCCCCCCCCCAAGACATCTCTTTTTGGAAGACTACATACCATGAAGAGACACTTTAAATGTGAGGTACAGTACTATCCGCACTCTAAGAGGAGATTTAGGGGATTTCCAAATCTCTTTGAGCATAAACCTCATGCCATCCGTCCAGTCTTAAGAGGTGGTGGGTGATGTGCTGCTGGAGTCTTCATTGCAGCTGGACTCCCACCCCTTTGCCCCTTAGAAACCTGAGGGATTTTACTGGGTTCTGGATTCCCACAGACACCTTTCCAACAACCCCTGTAGCAGACCCAGAAATTCTGAGACCGGTCCCTAAGGGAGAAAAATTTACTATCGCCAGTAATCCCATGACAAGTAAATAAATCGGAGCCTTGGACAGGTTTGGAAAGAAAGTCTGCACCTCTGCTACATTTGTTATGAGGCTTTGAACTACCAGTTTCATATGGTGACATATTAGAAAATCATTTTAGATCAAATTAAGCAAAAACTGGTGGGGATTGAAAATAAGACCCTTTCCAAGAAACTGCTAGATTTATGAAGTTTGCTCTCTAGTAGCTAAGCCCTCCGTGTACTGCAGCTGTGATGCTCTGGAAGCTTCCAGCAGGGCAACAGCCACAAGATCAGTCATTAGACATTACTGGCTGAGAGAACAGTCACTCCCTGAATGTGTCAAATCCAATCTCTTGGATGCTGTTCTGGACAAAGATGTTCTTTTTGATTCCAAAGCTGAAGCCATACTTAAGAAGATTGAAGATGAGGCCAAGTTCATGCAGATGGTTAAGGATTTTCTTCAGATAATACCTCCTCACTTCTGCCACAGGTATTCTACCAAACCCTGGTCTTTTTCAGCCTCTCACTCTAATCCTATACATAGAAGACTTCAAAGGTAAAGGAGTCAAAGGGAGCACCAGTGTCTGAGACGGTGGCAAGCGGATGCCTGGAGGGAGACCATCACCAGGGTCCTAGCAGGGAGCAGTCCTGACTATTCCATGACCACCCCCCTTAAGTCTGACTCCTCTCTCCTTAACTGCTCTCAGACTAGGATGATGGCTGTCCCTCTTCCTAAAGAATTGGACCCTCATTACCAGGGATCGGCAGGTACTGATAATCATTCAAAGAGGTTACAAACTCCAGTTCAAACAACCTCTAATTCGATCAGGCTTCCCATGTATTCCACCAAACCAGAAACAGAGGCCTTAAAGCCAAATACAGCTTTTGTGCACCCAGTGTTCTGTGGAACCAGTACCCAACTCATTGCAAGGGAAAGGTTTTTACTGCAGGCTTTTCCTAGTCCTCAGAAAAGAGGATGACTGTAGATCAATTCTGGCCTGTTAAGACTTGCCCAGTTCTTGCAGGTACTAAAATTCAAAATGCTTACACTTCAAAAACTACTACCCATGATCTCTCCCAACACTTTCATGATAACCTTGGATCTAAAGGATGTTTACCTCACCTTTCCCATAGAAAAATCTCACAGGAGGCTCTTGTGTTTCAGAGCAGGTGAGGCATTATCAGTTCATGGCTTTGCCCTTTGGCTTGTCTGCTGTATCTAGGTCTTCAAAAAATGCATAGCCCCAGTGATAGCCTTCTTCAGGTCAAAGGGCATTCAGATTTACCCCTACTTTGGTTGCCTGAAAGAGGCCGTTATCTAATCTAAAAGAACTCAAACCATAACTGATTTACACCCAAAAGATCCCAACTTCACTGAGTTCACCATCAGTACCTAAAAGTATCAAACCATCCCCACAAACAGGATTATGTTTCTGGAGGCTTTGCTGGACTCATCACTTTAAAAAGCCTTCTTCCTCCAGACATTATCTTTCTATCTCTATACTTCCAAATGCTCCTTGTCAGGAACTACCTCACAGCTAGAGTTTTTCTGAGAGCCTTGGGTTACATGGCCTCTTGCATCCTGATGATACCTTTGGCCAGACTACATTAGAGAAAGCTGCAGTGGTACCAATATTCTTAATCCCTCAACTTCAAGGTGAAGCTTCTCCCTTGTCTCAGGAAAAGGTTTGCGTGGTTGGCCCAAGCATGCTCCCTCAACCCAGTCCTTCCCTTCAGGTTCATCCCTCAGACCATGGATGTAGCCTGGGGAGCCTACTACAAAAACTTCCAGACTCAGGGCAGATGGGACTCCCAGATCAAGAACAAACAAATCAACCAAAAAGAACTAATAGCAGTCTTAAAAGGCCTATGGAACCAGGAGTATTCCTGTTTAAGACAGACAATACCACAATTGTGTGGTACATAAATAAATAAATAGGGGGTACTTATTCTTACTCTGTCACCTAGCCATGGACCAGTGGGAGACTGCAAACTCCCTAGACCTGCATTTCATGGCACTGTACCTACTAGGAGAAATAAGTCAACTGGTGGATCACTTCAGCAGGAGCCTGTCAGACCCTCATGGATAAGTGCATTGGGGAGTTTTTTTTCAGCATAGCCAAAGAATGGTAGGTGCCACATAACACCTTTTGCCACCAAAAAATGCTCACTTGAAAAAGTTTTGCTAAAGAACCTAAAAAGGTCAGCCTGGGAGACGGATGCCTTCTTCTTCCCTTGAGTAAGCCTGTTCCTCCATACCTTCCTCCCATACCCTTGCTTCCCAGAGTATTGCTAAAGATAAGGGAAGAAGGGCCAGGGGTCATTCTAATAGCACGAAATTGGCCAAGGCAGCACCAGTATCCACTGTTGATCAGTCTAAACAAGAGGGAATCAAGGTTGCTATCCCAGTGAGTGGACCTGTTAACACAAAACAAGTGCTTCCATCATATACCCCAACCTGAGCACACTCAAATTGACAGCTTGGATGATACCTTGACCCCCACTGCCATGGGGGAACCCCTTGACAAACAGGTCCTGGGCATTCCAAAAGAAGCCAGGAGACCTAGCACAAGAAAATCTTACTCCACCAAATGGAAGAGATTCACTGCATAGTGCAGACAAAAGGGACAGAGCCCTCTGTAAGCTCAGATGCCTCTGATCCTTTCATATTTATCTGGACTTTTTGCAAAAGGGCTTCCCTATTCCTCTAAAAATTCACACTTCAGCAGGTTCATCTTATCTGCCTACTCAACCCCCCGTCTTCTACCATTCTCTCATGAAACAGCTCCTGAGAGGGGGTTATCCACATTAGACCCTTGAGGAAACCTCCTGATGTTCTTCCTGTTTCACTGTTGTAGTCATTACATTTGGGTAATCTGCTGGCAGGTTGCGCTCAGTCGGCCTGATTAACAAAGTCTTGGGTCCTGCGTTGTTTGCTGTCCCTTCTTCCATGATGTCAGGTCGTCGGGGGTATAAAACATGCAGCCGACGCCATTACATCAGTCTTTCTTGCCATGCGGTGCCCGAAGCAGAAGCAGTTCGCAAGTGCCGGTCGGCCGACTCCTGAAATTTTCGTTTTCGAGTTTCAGAACCGAAGTCTTCAACTTAAAGCTAAGTACCCCATTGGGGAAACTTTTTCTTGCTTCTTACTGATGTCAGTAAAAGTTAATAATTGCATTACTTGTGGAAAGCAAATACCTCATAAAGATTTTCATTTGTACTGTATTCCTTGCCTAGGCCCTGACCACGAAGTACCTTGCTGTAAGTTTTGTGCTTTATGTAATCACCGCACACTCCGTCGTCAGTACATTTTTGCCTCTCAATATTTCGGTTTTCAGTTTAATTATCCAGAAATGACGTCTGTTAGCCATCCGACTACCGGAATTCTGAAAAACGGCAAAGAAAAAGACAGAGACAGGCTATCGAGGTCCAAAACCGCTGCCAAAGCTTCTCCTAAGCCAGTTCGCTGGTACTCAGTGAGGCGCTTTTGCAGCTCCTGATACGTGCTACTTCTGAATCGCAGGCCTCTACTGAGACCCATTCGGAGTCCGGTATGCCGCAAGATGCTTCACCTTTGGAACCCGCGGATGTCTCTACTTTGGATTGGTCCGGAGCCGCTGTGCAGGCACCGGCTTCTGAGGGTGTATTCAGGCCGACAGACTTGCATGTTAAACCGACTCCACCTTCTATTCTAAGGCCTAAATCTCGATTTATGTCTAAAAAACTGACGCCCAGGCCCCATGTTCAGGCCCCTATTCCTAAAAAACAAATGATCAAAATGGCTGAAGATCTTATTACTCTAATCAGGGGTAGTCAACCCCCCCCCCCCTCTGAGGCCTAGGAATGAGCTTCACTATGAATCTTCTGCTCAGGACATGGTTTCTTCTAATTCTTCCAATGATTTGGATTTGTCCACACCCCCCCCCCCCGAGGACTTTTATTTTGGGGAAACTTTACATACCTTAAGGGAGCATTTCCACTGGGAAAGCCAGGAATTTTCTGAATCTAAAAAGAGGCTTAGGGATTTCCTTCTTCTACCTTAGCATAGGCCTTTGGCTATACCTCTTGTACTAGACATTGTTGATGTGTTTTCGGAATCCAGTATGGCCCCTGACTCCCTGCCTCCGGCTCCTAGTAAACCTGACGGATACTACAGGGTTCCTGAATCCCACAAGTTCCTTTTCAAAAATCCTGTTGCGGATCCAGAAACCATTTCTCAGGGGCCCAAGGGCATTAAGGCTTCTACTGCTAAAAATCCTGCCCCTTCTGATAGAGACTCCAGGGCGCTGGATAGATGGGGTAAAAATGTTTATACTTCTGCAGCCATGGCAATCTGGGCTTTAAACTGCCAATTTCATATGCTAAAATATCAACAGCATATTATGGGACTGCTTAAACAGAAAATTATGTTGATTTCTGACTGTGTGGAAACTAGATTTACAGGATTTATTGCATTCTGCTGAACAAGTTGGAAAATATACTTTGCAATGTGGTTTTGATTCTTTAGAGGCCTCTTGCAAAGCTACTGTCACTGGGTCTGTGCTTAGAAGACATGATTGGCTTAAGGAGCAATCTCTGCCTGATCTTGTTAAAGCAGAATTGTTGGTTGCTCCTTTAAATCAGGACCGCCTGTTTGGCAATAAGGCTGAAGAAGTTCTTAAAAAGATGGAAGATAAAGCCAAGTCAATGCAAACTATAAAAGATTTCTTACAAGTGCAACCTCCAAGATTTAGTAGGCACTGGCCTACTAAGAATTGGTCCTTTCCAGCTCCTCTCAAGCCAAACCCAGACACACCAAAAGCGCCAGGTTTCAGTCCCAAAGGACTTTCAAAACTAAGCAATGGGGGGCCTCCACTTCCAAATCAGGAAATAACAAGGCACCCCCCCTATGGTAAACAGCTTCAATAACTTTCCTTTAAAATTACCAAGCACTTACCTTTTAGCCACCCCTTTGGGGGGAAAGATTGCTCTTCATGCAAAAAACTGGGAACTCATAACCCAAGACAAATGGGTTTTAAATATAGTGTCCCAGGGATACAAATTTCATTTCCACATGTTGCCAACACCAAATGGGTGGCCAGACCTGCCCCCAAATCAGTGGGCAGAGGCTCAGAAACAAGTACTTTCCCTCTTAAACATGGGGGCTATTTAACCAGTACCAGAAGAGGAAAATGAACAAGGTTTCTATTCCAGGCTTTTCCTGGTACCCAGAAAAGACAAATCATGGCATCCAATTCTGGATCTGTCTACTCTAAACACCTTTCTGGACATTCCAAAATTTAAGATGCTGACTCTTCACCAGTTACTTCCTATGCTAGGCAAAGATGCCTGGTTGGCAACTGTAGACTTAAAGGAAGCTTACCTGCATATCCCAATCAGGGAATCTTGCAGAAGATACCTACACTTCAAAGCAGGCTACTTGCATTATCAGTTCTCTGCACTGCTCTTTGGCTTGTCTACTGCACCCAGGGTATTTACTAAGTGCCTGGCTCCAGTAATTGCAATTTTCAGGCAAAGAAATATTCAGATATATCCATACCTGAACGATTGTCTAATTCAGGCAGAAAACCAGGCCATACTTATAAATCATCTGAAGTTTGTAAAATGGGTTCTAACGTGTCTAGGGTACACCATAAACGAAAAGAAATCACAACTGGTACCCTCTCAACAGATTACATTCCTGAATCCAAGCTTGAATTCAACTGCCCAGATGGCGAATTAATTTGGTAACGTCAAACAAGTGGCCACAAAAACCCTGCTATCTGCAAGACAAATACTGCAAGCCTTAGGGTCATGGCCTCCTGCATTCTTCTAATTCCATATGCAAGACTGCGTATGAGGAAACTTCAGTGGTACTTAAAAAGTCTATGGAGTCAACATTGTCACAGCCTGGAAACAATGATTTCTTTCATACCTTGCTTACGCCTGGAGTTCCTATGGTGGGCAGAGGCCTGCCACCAAAACAAGGGACTGCCATTCACACTACCCCCTGCCTCCCAAACCCTAACTACAGACACATCAGACTATGCATGGGGGGCTCACCTGGCAGGGAAGTGCATTCAGGGCAAATGGAACCCAAATCACATGCACCTACATATCAAAAAGAAATGTTAGCTGTACAGAATGCTCTGACATCCTTCAAGGACTACATTCATCCAAGACAACTAATGGTAAAGACAGACAACACCACTGTTATGTGGTACATAAACAAGCATGGGGGTACACATTCCTACCCCCTCTGCAGACTAGCCATAGAATTGTGGAACACTGCCTTGAGCTACCAAGTGCAACTACAAGCTCAATTCCTGCCAGGAAAACTAAATACACTGGCAGATGGACTAAGCAGAAATGTCATGGACCAACACAAGTGGAAACTGGAACCATGGATTTTCAACATGTTGACAAGCAAATGGGGGAGCCCAGACATAGCTCTATTTGCCTCCCCCCAGAACTACCAGTTGGACAAATTTTGCACAAGGACTCCTCACAAAAAAGTCTGGAAAGTGGATGCTCTGTCCTTCGGTTGGAAAAACCTATCCGTCTACGCTTTTCCCTCTCTGCCTTTGCTCTCCAAAGTTCTGCTAAAAGTCAAACAGGACAAACCAAAAATGATTTTTATTGCTCCAGACTGGCCATGCCAACACTGGTACCCACTCCTGTGCAGTGTGTCACAAATATCTCCATGGCACCTGCCTCAGACACCTTCCTTACTGCCTCAGCAGAAGAACCAAATTCTGCACCCTCAGCTCCCAACATTGAACCTTGCAGCTTGACTAATCACTTAAATTCACCCCTAGCATCCTTCAGCAAACCTGTGATGGATGTCATCTTTGAGGCGAGAAGACCTAGTACTAGAAAATCTTATGCTGACAAATCGAAAAGCTTCTGTGCCTGGAGCCAATCTTTAGGGATGAGCACAGCAGCGCCCAGTTTACCTCAGATTTTGCAATACTTAACTGAGATGCTTCACAAGGGCCTGTCTTTTTCCTCTATTAAAATTCACGCTTCAGCTATTTTAGCTCGCTATAACACAGAACCACCCCTCTTTTCTCATCCTCTGCTCAAACAGTATCTCAGAGGGGCAAAGAACTTGAGACCATCCCGGAAAGCTCCTACCCCTGCATGGGACCTTAACTTTGTTTTGGAAAAGCTCACTTTACCTCCTTTCGAGCCAGCTGCTACTGCAGACTTAAAATTTCTTTCTTGGAAAACAGCGTTCCTCTTAGCAATCACTTCATCTAGAAGGATATCTGAATTACAGGCCCTTATGGCGGTAGAGCCTTTCATAATCTTTCATGCAGACAGGGTATCTCTGAGGACCAATCCATCCTTCATGCCCAAGGTGGTTTCCAGTGTGGCTCTTAACCAGTCCATTCATTTGCCAACCTTCTATCCCAATCCACAAAAAAAAGGGAACGGATTCCGCATTCCTTGGATGTGCACAAACAACTTAGATTCTACTTGGACAGAACTAAATTTCAAAGAAAATCTGAACAATTGCTAGCGGCATTTGCTGCTGGGGCAGAGGGGAAGGCTATTTCAAAACAAACAATTTCTAAATGGATAAGCCATTGCATTCATTTCTGCTATAAGCATCATGGAAGACCTATCCCCCCAGGGGATCAGACCTCATTCCACCAGGGCTGCATCTACTTTTGCAGCCTTTCTCAGAGGTGTTCTTACCAGGGATATTCTAGAAGCTGCTACCTGGAGTTCAGTTTCACCAAGCATTATCATTTACCAATTTTCTCTAAATCCAGAGCTGGCTTTGCCACTGCAGTCTTGCAGGGCCTTATAGCTGGTCCTAATGCTGTATAAATCCATCCTCCCAGCCATAGCTTTGGGAATCTGCCCAAATGTAATGACTGCAACAGTGAAACACGAAGAACATAGTACAGTTGTGTACACTTAACATAAATGCAGATGTTTGAGTGTATTCAGTGTTGCAGTCCTGGTTACCCTCCCTCCAGCCCCCTGTTTTTCTCTTACTATACCTCTACTTTCTTTAACTGTGCTTAAAAGCCTTTTTGGTGTATTTGCTTTTGGTTGGAGGTATATTTTTGTGTTTTTTATTGTATTTTCTGTCAATTTGGGGGGGCACCTGACATCTGGGGCAAGAAAAATTGATGTAATGGCGTCGGCTGCATGTTTTATACCCCTAACGTCATGGAAGAAGGGACAGCAACCGACGCAGGACCCAAGACTTTGTTAATCAGGCCGACTGAGGGCACCTTGCCAGCAGATTACCCAAATGTAATGACTGCAACAGTGAATACACTCTAACATCTACATTTATGGTAAGTGTATACAACTGTACTTTTTGTTGTGGGATCTCACTTTCATTCTGGAAAAGCTCACCCTTCCACGTTTTAAGCCAGTTGTCTCTGCTGATATTAAATTCCTGACCTGGAAGACAGCTTTCCTACTAGCCATTACTTTGGCAGAAGTGTTTTGGAATTTTAGGCCCTTATGTATTTGGAACATTTTATCACTTTCCACCTAAAGTTTCACTTAGAACCAATCCTTCCTTTATACCTCAAGTGATTGCAGACCTCTCTTTAAATCGTACTGTCCACTTGCCTGTTTTCTTCCCAAACCCTCAAAATGAGAGGGCAAGAATCTTCCATACTTTGCATGTGCATATGCAACTGCATTACTACTTGGACAGAACAAAGAATGTCAGGAATATGACCAGCTTTTTGTGGCCTTTGCCTGTAGCTCTGAGAGGGCACCAGTTTCTAAAAAACAATCTCCAAATGGATCTTCCACTGTATCTTGTTCTGCTACAGCCATGATGGAAAGAAGCATAATGACCCTGTGAGGTCACCCTCTACAAGGGCTACTGCTACATCTACTGCTTTTCTAAAAGGTTTGGCCACTACAGGCATTGGAAACCGTCATTTCGTCCTGGGTGCAAATCTTTATCAAACGTTATCTTCTGACCTGCTCCAAGTACAGAATGATGTTTGCCACTGCCATCTTGCAGGGTGTCGTTTCCTTTCATTCCATCACTTGTGACTGCAACAGTGAAACATGAAGAACATAGTACAGTTGTATACACTTCTCATAAATGTAGATGTTAGCGTGTATTAACTGTTGCAGTATTCTTTCCCTCCCTCCTTCCCCTTTTGCCCCATGGAATTGGGGTGGTTATTCTCATCTCTTCTTCCAGGTTCTTCCCACCTCTTCTTCCTTACTGGAGTTTGAGCTGAAGCCTCTGACCTTTGGGGCATTCTAGGGGGATCCTATCTGTTGGGGGAAGAAAGTACTGAGGTTATGGTGCTGTCCGAGTCCCTTTATACCCAGACATTTTGATTTCAGTCATCTGGTCTGCCAGCTTCAGGAGGAGGAGAAAATTCTCTGGTAGTTGGGCCGCAAGGGCTTCCATGATGGGAAATCCCATCAGTTATGACTGCAACACTGAATACACTCGAACATGTACATTTATGGAAAGTGCACACAACTATAATTTCTTCTGTTTTCCCAGTTTTTTCTGTTTTCAGATCCTACCAGTCCCCATTCCCACTGGAGTTTTTTTCTGTATTGTGACTTGTGATGCAGTTACATTTTGTGTTTTTAGTATCTTTTCAACCGTCAAGTAAATCAAGGGTAGGATTATGGCCACACAGTCATTGATTAAATGTGCTTGTGTGCTAAAAGATTGCCTCAGACGGTGCTTGTTCTAGCTAGGCTCTGATCATAACATTGAGGAAGAGTGTATTGTGCCATAATCAAACTTGACAATAATTAAGACTCTTAAGGTTTTGAACCCCTAGCTAACAGAGAAATATATTTTAATTGCAATGAAAAAGTCAAAAAGACATTTCTGTCAACCTTAAAACTCACAACACTTCGAATCTCGAAATGAATTACCATCTGCAAGTGCTTGAGATTGGTGCATCCATCACCATGACATTCAAACCACCAAAAGCAGTACGAGAGTACCTCCATAGATGTCTTTGCTTCAAGAATGCATTACAAGAGGTATCTTCATTGGCATCCATATAGATATCAACTTCAACTCAAAGTATATAATCCTGGAGGTTAACTGATAGTGCCCTGAATGTGCACTGATGGAAGACTTATCACCTCAACAACTAAACAGGATGACCACTTTTGTCAGCCAGCAACTAGATCTCCTGCTGTCTTTATTCCCTCTTTCCATTACAGGTTACTGTTTAAAAAAATCTTTATCATCTAAACACCCAAACAACCAGTGAATTCATTTGTACTTCTGAATTTAGGATAGGCCTCTGACATTACCCTTGATTATTGAGAAGTAAATGAAGAGAATACCATCACTGTTTTTTTGTGTGTTCTAGTCACACTTTCAGTTCATTTTGCAGTTACTCCTGAAGTCTTCCAGATCTCCACCCCAGCACATTAACTTTAAACTTTCAGCAACAACATTGGAGGGTTGTTTAACTGGCTTGCTATTATGATTATATTCTGTAAGATGCAATGCACAGAAATATAAAAAATTCATAAAATTAAAATTCAAACCAAAGATTCCAGTTTTAACATTTTTGAGGATGATCTGAAATGTAACTTCAGGATACTTTATTTCTGACTTATAGGTCCACACCAGATTTTACTTGCAGATATGCTAAAAGAAACCTGTTAACTTAGTTTTGCTGTTTAAAGTAAAACCTTTCTACTGCTGTCTTACAATTTGAAAGAGAGGTAAGGATGCTGGATGGATTTGGTAAAAATGTTTATACCTGGAGTAATTTAGCATTCAAAGTAAACTTGTTTAACTTTTTTTGCCCAAGGGCCATAATCCATCCCTAAATCTGTTCAGCCCAGCCCTACCACCTGATCTGTGCAAACACAAAACAAATGTCCATTATCCAGCTGTATGTCACTGGTGCTGCATTCTGATGCCATGCACATTTACATTTTTTTGAAAGTGTGCAGTGTATAAGTAATATTTGCAATGCATGTTGCCACACTTAACTCTGGGGTCTTCTCTTACTGTCCCCTTTATGTCCTGGGATGTGTACATTTGTAGGAGCTAACCTGTGGTAAGATTTACTTCAGCCAAGTTTTGAGGCTGTGCAAGGTAGTCAAAGTAACTGATTTGGGTTACTATAGAACAGTACAAGTCCTTCATGAGCAGCAGCAGCAGAAAATATACTGCCTTAGATCATTTTAGCTACTTTTATACTGTATATTTACTATGTACTGAACTACAGTCTTATACTGCAATTGCCTGCTACACTGTACCTGTAAAATCTAATTTTATTGCCGATTTTCACGGTTTAGCAAGCTTTGATGTTTCCACTGTATTTACTAGTATTTTTTCACTGTTTTAAAGCTATCTGTTTTGCCTGCTCTGGTTTTCATGCTGAGTAGCACTTGATTAACTGACCTGTTAACTGTTTAAGTAATTCATTAGAGCCTCCTGTCTCATTTTCTGCTGTTTTAAATGTTTTTTTTTGGGTCTCACTGCTATTTTTCTGCTGAAAGCAGCGGTGGTGCAGCAGTAGAGAATGTTGTCAACTCACCCATCACTACATATTCGCATAGTGCCACTATTCAAACACATAGCCCGCATTAAACACATAAATCCACATATGGGGAGGTGCTGTCAGAAAACTTACTGAAACACCAGAGACCTCTAAAACACACGTCTGCTACACCTAACACAGTCTCCACAGCACCCATGACACATACCAACCCCAGTGTCTCACCCACCAAGCCTGTAAGGCATAACACTCAAAGTTTTGTCATTGGAGACTCAATAGTGAAGGACACGGATGTCCCACTCACCAGGTTGGACAAGAAGAAAGTCAGTCAAGTGCCTGTCCAGTGCCAGGATTCGCCAAATCATGCATCCACTCTGGTCTCTCAGCAACGAGTATGACTCTGTCATAGTTTATGTTGGTGTGAATGATCCGAGATGTACCTCATTGGACTGTATGAAGAGAGACATGGGCGAGCTCTCTAAGTATGTGTCCCACACAGGTATGTCCCTAAACTTGAGCAGCATACTACCCTCACCTAGAATGATGCCACAGTATAAACAAAAAATGACTGATTTCAATAATTGGCTTAGTTTTTGGTGTCATGCCAAGGGGATCCAGTTTCTGTCTTCAGGGAAGCCATGATTGACAAACCTTGCTGCTTTACCAGAGACTGTGTTTTGTACCTGGCACCCCTAGGCTTTTGGCTGCTGTCAAAGGCTCTTGCCTCCCCCATACTGTCTTTTTTAGGCAAGGTCTCAAACAACATTACCAATGTCAAATTAACCAATCAGAACAAAATAAGGGTCATGCTGCTAAATGCTAGGGGCATAAACCAAAAACTACACTCCCTGGAAGCACTTCTGTCACTAGAAGATCCAGATGTCTGTGCAGTCACAAAAAACTGGTTTAAGTCCTCCGAGAGTACCCCGGTCATGCAAGGTTAAAATGCCTTCCACACCTTTAGACCAAACAACATGAATATATGAAATCCAAAGGAAGAGGTGTTTCAATCTATATTAAAAGTATATTCACCTCCCGTCTAGTTAGACTGGACAACTCCATGGAGTTACTCTAGGTCCAGGTTACAGTGGGTAAGACCCCATTCAAGTCCTTGCCAGTTGTAGATCCCCCTTCATAGATCATGATACCCACGTGCCTACTTAACCAAACTAAAGAGAATCCAAATTTTACCGAACACACTGATTATGAGGGATTTCAGTTATCTCACCATCAACAGAGGAAACCTACTCTGCCCAAACTCAGTAGCAAAAAGTTTCTTGACTTTGTGAATTCAAATGCCTTGGAGCAAATTGGCCATACCTTGTCAAGAGGAACAAACATTCTCGATGTCAAACAGGTGCAATGTTGCAACTCTTGGACCCTTACTAGTTTGACCACAAATCAGTCACCTTCAAACTGACACTAACACCAGAACTCGCAAAAGATGAAATCAGACTAAAAAATTTCACCAAGGCAAAAACTGTACCATCCTAGGTGAAGGAATACAGTAAATGCATTCCAAGCCCCCACCCCAAGCTGAAAGTGGTAACTACACCAAAGCTTGCATTAATGCCCTGTGCAATCACTTGCATAAGTGTATAAACTACATTGTACCAGATAGAATCAAACCAGAGCCCCAAGTAAAATCAAGCTGCCGTGGTAGACTTCAAGCATTAACAAAAGTCTGCAATAAATGCAAAAATTGCTGTCCAAGAAAACAGACAAGGACCCAACAATGGAAAAGCACCCTCCTCAGCCTTAAGCAAATAAGACAACTTGTCAAATACTTCGAGAGAGGAACCTAGCAAGTACTGCCATGGATAACCATAAGGCCTTTTACAGCTATGTACGTAAATTAAAGGGCAAGACCTAAGCATGTGAAGAACTAGTGGTCAACGGTATCACACTCACTGAGCCCACAGAGATAGTGAACCTGCTAGGTTTCTTGAAAATTTCACTCCATTCTCCCCTCCTAACTTGCAGCAAACCCTTCTCCAAATGGTTTACCTTTACAAACCTGAATCACAGTGGTGCGATTGCTCTTATGAGCAAATCGTAACCTCAGAACAGCGACAATTCCATATGTTCGAAAATCAGCAAATCGAAAAGCAGATTTGCTGATTTTCTAACACAAATATCGAATGAAAAAAACTAAGTGTAAAGCAGGGCAACCCCCCCCCTGCACCCCCCATGTGGGGGGCTGTGCCCCCACACCCCCCTACTTTAATATTCTAACTCCGAGATAGCATTACAGTGGAGAAAGAGACCATTTTCCGATCCATACTATAGTGCAATATGCCCCACAATGTCTAATGTGCAATGAGCAGATGTCACTGTGCATTTGCTCATTGCACATTCAAACCTTTTTCCTTTCGGCGTTTGCAAATGGCCTTTCAGACCATTGCTGTTCGCCCATGTGCAATATGCACACATGAAGGTAAACCCCTCTAAACTTCCCCTCCATCTTGAAAAATAAAGAGTTTAGTACAATTCACCAAGTACCTCCGGTTCCACCAATAAGCGCTGTAAGCTCCAGTAACCACAACGTGTAATACTTCAAACACGGTTTAATTAATCCACATGAAAATGCAGACATAAACGACTTCACAGTGCTGTAGTGGTACGTGAATAAGATTATTCAAGTACAGAGCATAGACGTGACATAATGGAAAATCATAGCACCAATGTTAACAAACAAAAAAGACGCCAATAAATGTAAAAGTTTAGCGCTTTCAACCAGATTAACTGGTCTTCTTCAGAACTGGAACTAAAAACAATCATTCAGTTTAAATAAATTCATTGGCGCCAAAAAAGTGTTTTCTCCTTAAAGGTACAGTGTTTGCAAATAAAATGTAACCCATTACTATATCGCACAAATATATAACATCTATTCCTTCTGCATATTGATTGAACAAATCATTCTAACCTATGTGATGTGAAACAGCAATAAAAAATACGCATTGTAAAAGAAATATTGCCTAAATGACAAAATCTAAGTCTGCTAAATAATACTTTCGCTATCCATAATTTGTGAAAAGCAACCATAAGTGGTTTCAAAATGTGTACATCTCAATAAATTAGTGTAAGAACTGATTGTAGATTTTGTGATTAAATAAGGTTAAATAGTAACCTCAATGTGATGTACTAAGATATTATCCAGAAAACGCATCCCTGCACTATGCTAATCGTAACTCTTATGAAAATGTGACAGTATGAGTTTACTGAATTAAATGTTCTATATTAAGTTTGGGATTAAAATCTTGCACATCTGAAGAACAGGTCCTCAAAGCCCTGTCCAAGGCAAAGAACATGACCTCTGTGGACCAGATGTTATCCCAGGCCGTCTTCTAAGCATTCTAAAACATGAACTAGCATCACCACTAAGTACCCTTTTCAATCATAGCCTAACCATGGGCTTTGTTCCTGCAGAATGGAGAATAGCTACAGTTCTTCCCCTCCACAAAGGTGGCTTAGCAATAGACCCGGGGAATTACAGACCCATAAGCCTGACTAGCCTCATCTGTAAAGCCATGGAGCGCATTATTATAAACCTCATAAATTAGACATAGGTGACCTCCAAAACTTGGATCCTACCCAATTAAGCTTCGTGAAGGGCAGATCCTGCCTGTTAAATCTGGTGGATTTCTTTGAAAGTGTGACCGGGTCAAATCTATACACACAGCATACCTCGACTTGGCAAAGGCTTTCGACACAATCCCACATTCAGGCATTGCCAATAAACTTAGCAAACTGAATGTAAGCCCTTTCATTGCAACATGGGTTACCAGCAGGCTCACAAACCAGACACACACTGTCAAAGTGGGTGACTCCACAACCAGCAGACCTATCAGGGGGTGCCACAGGGGTCAGTGCTGGGCCCCCTACTGTTTGGTATATACTTCTCATAAGTTCCGGTCAAAACCAAAGGGTTTTGGATGACCAAGTTTGCAGATGACTGCAAACTAGGTGCAATCATTGAATCCCTAAATAATGTCAGTAATACTCCAGGAGAGTCTCCCACAGACCAACTACTGGTGTATTAATCATGGACTCAAACTGAATGCAAAGAAATACATCATCATTCCTTTCAGCACAAACAGGGTCTCTTCACACTATCAAATTAACAACAATACCTTAAGTACCCATGAAGTTGTAAGGGACCTAGGATCACAGGTTGACCATGACCTTAAGTTCGACCAACATTTGTTTGCCATTGTAAGTAGAGCTTTCCACGTAGCTCACTTGATTTAATAAAGGCATCACCTCAAGAGCAAAATAAGTTATAACCTCCTATACTCTGCACTTATCTGCCCATAATTGAGTATAATGCCCCATTAAGTATGTACCATACTAAGCACCTGCAGCAATTAGGGAGACCGCAGAGGTTTCTAACAAAGAAGATCAAGGGCCTCCAGCATGTGCCTTACAAAGACCAACTAAAGTCTCTGTCACTGTACTCCATATCGTATAGACTTCTTAGGGGAGGCTTATGCCTGGCTTACAGAGCAACCCAAACCTAGTTAACTTACTGCATATCCATAAATGAAATGAGTCTAGAGCTGCCTGATCCAGAGACTTAAATAGGACATGCTGGAGATACAGATTTATCTCCCCGTGACTGCCACGTCTTTGGAACAGGCTACCAATTCATGTGAAACAGAGCACCTCTATGATACTGTTCAAGAGGAGCCTGGACAAGTGAATAAGGCACCATAAATTCTTACTGGGGATAGTGCCTACAACCCTCCTGGATTTGGGCAGTCACCACTAAATGCAGTCTTGGATATTGACTAGTACTTCTACGGAATTACATTGGGTTGAAACAGCCAAGCTTAAAATGACCTCCGGGTAGACAGTCTAGTAATCTCCTGTGATCCTATGACCTAACATTTTGTGCCTCTGAAATGTCATCAGACTGAAATACCAAGTGGCATGGAATTGCTAGTCAATAAACTGTGGGGATGTTGCATTCATTCTAAAGTTGAAAATGCTGCAGAAGCATTTGCGCATTCCTGAATCCTGTACACAAGGTCTATTAACACACTGAGGAAACCAATATACTGTATGCAGGTAATGCATATTGATAAATTTAAATTTACCAAATGCCATAAAAGGTGAAAATCTATGGATTCCATTTGTAACTGATCAGTACAGTGTTTCTATTTCTATGCATTTGGAGCACGTCTGCACTCAAAATAATTGTCTAAGAAGGGCATTTACACAGAATGGTCCTCTAAAAGGCATGTGTTTGCACAAATGTACCCAAGTCTTTCAGAAAGTACTCTCTTACTGCACTTTTTATGTCAAAGGAAGGGATGGAAGGTGTGGACAAAGTATCATACTGCAGAATGAAGTGGAAAGTTAATTGATGGTTGCAAAATAGCTGGATTAGGAAGAGTTAAGTATGGAAATGGATGGGATGCTGAAACAAACTTGGGTGGCTTGCAGGTGTTCAGTGGTTTAATGGCCACTATTGCCAGTGCATACAGCTAGTGTATAGTTGCAAAGTCAAATCAATAACATTTCAAAGCAAGAGGAACATGAGTAGAGAGTGCTGGGAGTTGGAGAAGAGGCGGCACAGTACCTGTTTATATGGAGTAAATGTATATACATATATATATATATATATATATATATATATATATACACATATATATATAAATATATACATATATATATAGAGAGAGAGAGAGAGAGAAGGACTGTGGTGTGAACTGGTTTCAGAGTGAGAGAAAATGTACAAGGGGAAAGGGAAGTAAACCAGTGGAATTTTGCCTTTTTGAGATTTAACATAGCAAGGAAGAGTGGTTGAGAGGACTAAAAAGTGGCTCTGGTGGGCCAGACATGAATATACAAGAGTACAGTTGAAACTGGCACATTTGTTTTGGTGGACTGTTCTGTTTGTGCCTACTTTCATTTCTCCACCACTAAGGAAAGCAAAATAGGCTTGGCCACAAAAAGCTCAAGTGTTCCTAGTGCCCGACTCCAAGGCTTCTCTTCCACATTAAAAGTTTTTTCTCCAAAAAGGAAAATGCCTGCTGTTATGAACATATTCTTCATCCCCAAAGAAGCTCAAATTAGTTGATTTGGGAGCTGGTTTCTGAGAACATTGTTTTACTTTCTTCTTCGTCGTCTCCAGTATTTGCTCTTTATGCTTCTGTAGTTTCTGTCCAAAGTTCTTCACTTGCTCACATCTATCTTGAGAGTGTTTCCTTAGAAATTAATCTCAGTATAATCAAGTTTTCCCCCTATGCACCCCGTTGACCCCGCAGGTTATTTTTAATCCAAGTGAACTGTACATAAATGTGGAAAGCATTTTATTAGTATATTTAGTGGATTTGGTCATGGGCATCTTTCCTTGCTAGCCTTGGAGTTGGAGTGTATAGTTTACCAGAGTTGTCTGGCCAAGCTCTTCACCCTTTCTCTCTCTGAGCATGACTCAAGCTCCAGTATCTGCTGAGCCATTGAATGATCCATCATCTTCAGAGTTAACCTCAGTATCTCCCTAGTGGTTGGTTCCTTTGAATTTGATTGCCTTGATATTGGCTTGATTCATAGCCATCCATTATTCTGATTTTTGACCTTTTCAGAGTTGGTCCACATCTCAACATCAGGGTCAGTGTTTTAGGCCTGACATCTATCTCCATTGTCTCAGAACTTATTCCACCACCCCCAAACTTAAGTCTTGGCACTTGGCTTCAGCATTTTACACCACCCAAACTTGTCTCTTGGCACTTGACATCAGCATTTTTAATCTCAACCAATGCATTGACATCCAAGTTGGCTTCTGGGGTCTAGTACATTTTGGAATCCAAACATCAACACTGATTTTATCTCTGGTTTATGGTCAACTTTGAGCAGCTTCTCTTTAAGCTTGTTAGTCTTTTTCTAAGCTGTTTGTTTGGTCCTGGTACATATGATGCAGGTGTCACTGCATGAGTTGCCCCCAAAGTGTCAAGCTAAGCATGTAGCCTTATTCCTTATTAAACTGTCCCCATCCAAGAGCAAGTGGTAAAGCCACAAGAGAAAATATTTATATGACCCAAATGAGTCTCCCATACCAAACAGATTAATATCAGATAGCTTGTTCCCCTTCCTTACTTCCTTGCGATCCCAATTAAGAGCGGTCTTAAAGCTGATTAGGATCAAACCTAAGTGGCTTTGGTATGTCTTATGATACAAACCATGTCCTGGCTAAGGTTTTCTGGTCACACAGGTTTTCCTCTTTTGTGGTGCTATCAGCTGGTGAAATGGTCAAGTTAGTGTTGGATCATTTTCTCTCTACTGAGTGGTAAGCACACTAGACACAATTGTCCCATTTCAAGGGTGGCCTGCAAGCACTGTCTGGTTAAGTAACCTGATCAGAGTCGCACAGTAGGCAAATGAAGGTAGAGGGGATAATATTGTTCCCATGGGCAATGGAAGTGGCTCATTAACAGCTTGTAGCTGTTAATTCCTTGGACAGATTAGGAAAGTAGTTTTTTTTTTTTTTTCTTCATCCTGTATGGTTCTCCCTGAGGGTATTAAACTATCTTATGCATATGAAAGAATCTGTACAGATTTAATAGATGAAATGGGCAAGACTCGAAAAGTTGCTGATTTAGATGTTAACACCACTTTATAGTTCCAGTTGGCCAATTTTTGCTCCATCTATCTTACCCATAGCGCTGTTCATGTTTTTGCTGGGGTAGCAGCCATGTACCTTACTGTATTATGCCCTGCTTATCCTAAAATAATTCTCTGAGAATTCCAAAACTTAGTTTGCAAACCCCCTTTGACAGATCATTCAGAGTTTTGGTAAAAGCTGAACTAGAAAAGTAACATAAGAGTAGTACACTCACTAAGTTGTGAAATTCTAGGCTCCATTTTTGAGAATAAATTACAACCCATGCCAGCTCATGTTCCAGCTCACCATCAAGAACATTTTCAAGGTTTTAGAAACTGTCAAAGGTGCACAGTTTCCAAAGTGGGTCTGCTTCTAGAGGATGTGGATCTTAGCAGAGCAATCAGAATCATGTGACTATTTTCCAGACAGCTGTCATACCTGAAGGCTTGCCCATCTGCTCCACCTTGGAGGCAGTTGGCGGGTCATCTGTCTGTCCACATCTCAGCATGAAAGGCCATTACTATGCCAGGTGGGTAAGGGATCCATCCAGAGTTTGTTCACTTTTTGTCCATTCCCATTCTACAGTCATTTTTTCTTGGCATCCCAGTCCGTCACAGAGTTGCAACAAAGCAGACCAAGAACATCCCCCTAAAAAGAGCTATACAAGAGGTTTCACCAGGCCAGCAAAGGTGCATTTTATTTTCTTATGGTCTGTTTTAGTGTCAAAATGAATAAAACTGTCAGGATCTCAAATCAATTCTTAATTATACTGGCCTAATTTCATATATTGTCAGGAGACCTTTTGAATGGCTGCCATTAAGTTCATCCTTCCATATCTGTTTGAAGGAGACTGTGATCTTTGGATCTCCAATGTGCATGCCTGGACATCAGAATCACAAAGGAGCACAGGAGGTTTCATTTCCACACGGGGCAAATGCTTTCTGTTCATAACACTCCCATTTGGTCTTCCACATCCCCTGGGATGTTCATCAAATGGATGTCTGCAGTAGCAGCAGCTCACTGACTAAGGTTCCAGGGTCTTTCTATACCTGGATGACTATTTTCTAGCTTTTCCACCATAGAGAGTCTGCTTGTCTTCAAGAATTTGCTTTTCAGTCAGTTTCCTTCTTTGTGCATAATGCTTAACCTTGGAAAGTTTCACATAGCTCCATCTCTGTTTGTAATGGTCTTTTCTTGCACTCTGAACACTTTGACTCGTCACGCCTATCAGTAGCTGGATCACTGCAAATAGAACCCTATGCAGCACAATGAACCAGCCCCCCTTCCTGTGCTGCACCCATCACTGCCATGCCCCCCAACCCACCCCCACAATACCAATATCCCACTATTTGGATGTGTCGCTCCATTTATCATAAAACACTGTTCAAGCAAGTCTTCACTTTTACAATGACTACAAAGATTCTACTTTTACAATGACTTAGGTCAAATACTAAACAACTGCTTACCATATACAAAGCACAAAGGGCTACTGGTGTCGGTCTCTATTCCAGAGGTGTAGCTGGAATTTGGAATAAAATTCATTTATCAGTCATATCTATTGCACACCTTTATCTTTTCAATCCATTACTAAACATCTTCATCTCTGCCTCCTAGCTTTTTGTCCCTGGTCTTCAGCTGGGACATATCTCTCCTAACTCTCTTCATTGCTGTCCTTATACTGCTCTTTAAAACACTAATTCACTTAACCCACCTATTCTCTTCTAATACCTCACTTTATTGTACTACTTAAGCTACTAGATCTTCTAATTATTACAAATTACTATTCCTTCACTGTTTCTCTATTAACTCCAATAGTAGAAAAGCCTCTAGTAGTAAACTGTACAGCATAATTATCACCAGAAAAACAAAAATCCATACAGAAACACAGATAAACGGTCCCAGTATTAAAAGCAGAGCAAACTTTAATAAGCGCATTCGCAATTGTAACATTGCTTCATCAGACCATAGCATCAAAAAAACACAAAAAAATATTTAAATAGTTAAAGAATCCACAGCAATTGTTTAATTAACCAATCAATTCAAAACACCCCTAATATAAAATTGAGGCAAACTAAACAGTTCACCTCTTAAGTTTTCTCACTTTCAGCACTAGTTTTAAAGAAATAAAATCATTAAGTCCATGACCTCTATGTGCACCAAGTCTAAAAGTCCAGCACAGTTCAATTAATTCTGTTTCATTAATCGCATCACCCACATATTCATGCACAACCTCAATAACCTTAAATAAAAAGCTGTGTTCTTCCCCTTCACTTTTAATGTGTTTTGCCAGTGCACTATAGCCTAAGCCTTTCCTTGCACAGTAGTAATGATCCCTAACTCGTTCTCTTAACCACCTATTCGTCATGCCCATGAAAAATGCACAACATATCTTACAATGGGCAAGATAGACAAGATTTTTAGTATTGCAATCCGCTATTGTCCTCACATGAAAGATCTTCCCATTGTCAAGTTGTTTGAATACCAGTGATTCATCTGTGTAATCACAGAAAGAACAACCATTACATTGTTTAGTGCCTACCATAACTTCCTTAATTCCTAACTGCCATCTTTAGGATATCATAACCTTCGTTTTAATGTTTTCTTATTCTTGTAACAAAATTAGGTCTAGGTCCTACGATCCCTGCAACCCTTTCAACAGTTTGTAATATATGCCAGATTTGTCTGAAGATATCTTTCATCCTATAAATGTTGCTGCTATAGGTCACATTCATAGCTAGGTACTTCGCTGTTCAACACATGGAGAAAAAAAGTACGGTCTTGCCTTGCTCTTGGTCAAACTACCATTTGTAATAATAATAATTTCACTCCGTATATTGGGTACCCTTGGAAGAGCCTTAAGGTAGCTGGCAAGGGGTTCTGGCGGCAGTGGTAACTACCTTATAGTCTCGGCAGAAGGGAGCATAACTAGTAAACTTGTGCCGGCCTTTTCCAGGTGTGTGTCAGCTACTTGAGCAGGGACACAAAACACTGGTTGGACAGAGAGAGTGTTCAGGACATGGCTTGGAATCCTGGGTAAGGACTCAACTCTCTAGCCAGTGGGGGGAGTCTTATTGGGGATCTGGAGAAAGAGGGAGAGACCAGCAATGGACTAACTGTGGTCTTTGTGTGCTCTTAAGGGAAATTGCACTTCATGCAGAGAGCTGCATCTGGAAATACTGTGTGTACCTGTTGTCCTCTCAGTGAACGTTCCCCCCCCCCCCCTCAGGTGCCAGTGGTGAGTATTGAGGCTCTTTGATTACTGGCCCAGTGGTGGGTCGTCACACATTTATTGGTGGAAGTGGTGGGATCACCACATGACATATTGGGATTCAGTGGTGAGGGTATTGAACTCACATAGCTTGTAAACAGTGGTCACTAAAAAAAAAAAAATAAGTGTTTATATTCTCAAGCAGCCACGTGGTAAACACTGAGTTTCATATCACAATAGTTTTATGTGTGTCTGTGTATGTATGTATGTGTGTGTGTGTGTGTGTGTGTGTGTATATATATATATATATATATATATATATATATATGTATATATATATATGTATATATATATAGGAGCCGTTTATAATCTCGAAATACTGAAATGTCAAATTTCAGTATCTCGAGACTATAAACCCAAATGTTTAAAATAGCAAAGGTCCATAATTGCGAATTCAAACTCGAATTCACAGTTATGGTCTTATGCTAAGTGATGTCCAGGATTCTGTGTTTGTGGTGTGCGGTGCCGTGTGTGGATCTAGGTGTTTTGTCAGGTAAGTGAATGTTTTGTAAGAGATTTGAGTGGAGGTTAGAGTATGTTGAGTGTGCTGATATGTTTGATATTTGTGTGAGAGACGAGAATGTGCGTGTGTGTTTGCTTTTGTTTCCTGTTTATGCGATCTCGGAGTTTATATATATATATATATATATATATATATATATATATATATATATATAATGTAAGTAGGGGTGTGTGTGTATGAGTTGTGTATGTGTGTAGTTTTTGTTTATGTTGTGATGTGGGTGTTGTAGTGTATGTATGGTATAGTGTATTCGGTTTGTTCATTGTTTTGAATTTTGCGGTTTTGGGCTCGGGTTTTGTAGTTTCGGTGTTTTGTGGATTCAGTTTCATAGTTTTAAGATACTGAAATGTGATGTTTCAGTATTTCGAGATTATGAAGTGAATCTATAATATATATATACATACATATATATATATATATATATATATATATATATATATATATATAAATATATATAAAATAATGTATGTGTGTGTGTGTGTTAGCTTAGTCAGGGAGACCAGGCAAGGATGTCAGAGGATTATGGCAAGCTGACAAAGGAGCCAGTTGGCTAAGATGTGCCAGGCCAAAGGACTGGTGCATGCTAACCTGACTAAAGGGGAAATGATTGCAGTCTTAGTCACAGCTGCAGCACAGACCAGGAAGTCAACCAGACCAGCCTTGGGCATGTACAACTCTCAAAAAATGGACAGTTAAACTTTGCCTCAGAGGACTTAAAACTTGGCCAGGAGTTGGAGACTTGAACTACAGGCTAAACGTTTGGAACTAGAATCAGCAAAGTGACTGCTGCATTTGGAGGCTGAAGAAAAAGAGAGACTGAGATGTCTGGAAGAAAAAGAACATGAGAGGCAGAGGCAACCTGAAAAGGAGATGCTGACTGTTCGCTAGGGTCATGAACTTTACATAGGATGATAATTTTAATAGCTTTATTCATATGTTTGAAAGGATATGTAAACAGTATAATGTTGACCAAGGGCTCTAGGTATGGTTCCTGACCCTCTTACTCCATGGTAAAGCTGTAACTGCTATTTCTAAATTGTCTAATACTAGTTGCTTAAATTATAATACAGTTAAAAATTGTTTGTTGGCATGCTTTAACACCTGAAGCTCATAGAAAAGAGTTTTGTGAGCATAGATGCAAGGCTGTTGAAAGTGTGTGTGATTATATTGCTGGGTTAAGCACATATTTTCATAGGTAGATGTCATGTGACCACTTGAAGGGGCTGGCAGACCTTCTGGTGAGGGAATAAGTCCTTAATACTTTGCCTGTGGACATGAGAATATGGTTGGCAGATAGGGAATGCAACACTGCAGATGAGTTAGGGAAAAAGCGGATCTCTACTTAGAAAGTAGGGCATCACTGCACAGGAAAGGGATACCCAATGCTGCACAAGGGTGCAAGGGAACATGGGGTGGGCAGCCTAAACCACCCCAACAGAGTCTTCCAGTAACAGGGGAAGCCTCTAGTTCATGTACATGGCCAAGATCAGGGGTTAAATGTTTTAAATGTAACCAGTGGGGCCATGTGGCATATAGATTTCAACAGAGACAAGGTGGGGAACAAAAGGTAGGGTAGTCAGCAAGTGGGAATAACCGAATGCATGGGGTAAGTTGTTTGGAGACCAGGGTACCAAACTTCTACCACAAGGGGTTATATCCTGTCTTAGATGGAAAACAGGCCACTGCTGCGAGAAAGAGAGTCTCTGACCCTAACCATTGTGAAGGCTGAAATGGTTAAAGAGGAGCACTACTTACTTGGGAAGTCTACTTTAGTCAGAGCTTTAGGAGGGATTGCATTCCAAACACCTTTGTCTGGGGTTCAGCTTGACCTGGAAGGTGGAAAATGAAGTAAGCCAGTAGGTGTGTTTGAGGATATCCCTGCAGATGTCCTGATAGGGAATGATTTTGAGAATGCAGTGCCTTGTGTGTATGCAGTGACATGCAGTCAGGCTTGGAGACAGGCATATGGGTCTGGTAGCCTGGGGGGATCCAGACAAGACCACACACTTGAAGCCAGGACTGGTGAAGTGGCTACTTCAGGGAGGGAGCTACCCTTTAGCAGTGAGACTGAAGGTGAGCCACAGTTGCTGGTGGGTACTGATGTTCCCTTGGACAGAGTGGCTGCAAGGGCAGAGGTGAGTAGTAGTACCCAGGCTGACAGTGAGGCACCACTGTTACAGGATACCAGAATCCCTTTGGAAGGGGAACTTTGAAGGGTTACAAAGAGACAGTTGAGATAGGCTCAGCTTTCAGATCCTACATTGCAAGGCTTGATGGAGGTAGCTATGGAGGCAACTGATTCTCAAGGGAAAGGGGATTCCATATACTGGAACAAAGGGTTACTGTATAGAGGTAAACACCTTAAACATTATGCCAGGTTTGAGGTTGGCATAATGATTAAGGTGTTTACCTTATAGACACAAAGTGCAGGGTTTGATTCTCATGTGGGGTAATTTGGCTAGGCATAAAATGACCCACAAAGGCAATTAGCCTAGTATTAACCTATGAATCCTATGAGAATGGACATCTGAGGGAGGGCTAGAGGGTGAGAATACAGCAGTTGGTGGTGCCCATAGTGTACCATCTGGCACTTCTAACCATAGCCCATTACATTTTCTTTTGCAGGTCATATGGGCATAAAGCATACCAAGAGACATATTTTTCAGAACTTCTTTTGGCCTGGGATTGCAAGGGATGTAACAGGGTACTGCAGGACCTGTGAGCAGTTCCAAAAGGTAGGCAAGGTAGGGAACAAGGTCAAAGCTCCTTTGATGCCTTTGCCTGTGATTGAGGAGCCATTTCAGAAGGTAGCTGTGGGTATTGTAGGACCTCTGATTATCCCTGGTCCCACAGGGAAGAAGTATATCCTAGTGGTAGTAGATTATGCTACCAGATACTCTGAAGTGGTGGCCCTGTCCTCCATTGAGGCAGAAAAGGTGGCAAATGCTTTTTTAGAGATTTTCAGCAGGGTAGGTTTTCCAAAAGAATTACTGACTGACAGAGGTGCCAATTTCTTGTCAGACCTGCTGGATTCTCTGTGGAAGCACTGTGGGGTGAAGCAACTAATGACCAGCCCCTGCCACCCCCAGACTGATGGTCTTGTGGAGAGGTTAAACTCTACACTCAAGACCATGTTACGGGCATTTGCATACCAGTTTAAGTGGGAGTGGGGCAATCTGTTGTTTGCTTATAATGAGGTGCCCCAGGAATCCACAGGTTCCTCCCTTTTTGAGTTGCTTTATGGGCATAGGGTGAGGGGACCTCTAGATTTGATTTGTGATGAGTGGGAGGGTGTGTGTGAATTCCACAAGGAGTCTTGTGGAATACATCCTAAACCTCAGGACAAGACTCGGGGAAACTCATGGGCTTGGCCCAGGAGAACCTGGCAGGAGCCCAACACAGAAAAAAGTCTGCTATGACAGCAGTACTGGAGCTAGAGAGTATGCTGCGGGGCAGCAGGTTATGGTTTTCATTCCTGTCAGACACAATAAGCTGCTGGCAGCTTGGGAGGGACCCTTCAAAGTGGCATGGAAGGTCAGTGATAACTACATGGTAGAACTGCTAGATAGGAGACAGGGGCACAAGCTGTACCATGTTAACATGATGAAACCTTGCTATGATAGAGAGACCCTTGTGTTGTACATTTGCAGTGGATGGCAGAAGTCTGAGTGGGGATCTGGTGACTGATCTCCTCAGTGAGGCTTGGACTGACAACCTCAGTGGAAGGGGTAGCAATATCCCAGCAGCTATCCCCTGCCCCACTTTGAGAAATCTGAACAGAGGTGGCTAACTTCACGGCACCCATGCAAATGGAGAATAGTTGCATGACCGCCAAATCATACACCAGTGCACTGTACGAACACGTACACAAATCAATGGATTTCGCCATATCCAATAGAATAAAGACGCTCTCCTCAAAAAAAAAGAAGCCAATCTGGTGGTCTTTTGTCATAAACTCTACAACAGGAGGAAACTGATGTGGAATAAGGTGAAGTCCCAAGACTGGAAAAAAACTCCCTTATCAGCCAAAACAAAAGGTGAGATTTCTCACCAAATCCTCTAAAGCTAGCTATGAAAACAGAATTGCAGGAGATGGTAGACAACCACAAGGCCTTCTATACTTATGTAAATAATCTCCATGGCAATGCCCAGATTTGCTCTGAGCTACTGCACAATGGTACCTCCTATACTGAGCCAACAGATGTTGCAAATATACTGGCGGACATATTCACTACTAACTTTACCCATGCCACCCCCGAGGACCAATCAGAATACCAGTAGATTGCCAGGCACCCAGTATTACTGCTGCACAGGTTAAAACAGCACTGTCCAAGGCCAAGAATACAGCTTTTATGGGACCTGACAGTATCCCTGGCAGTGTTCTACATGAACTACAGAGTGAACCGGCACCTCACCTGTGTGCCCTGTTCAATCACAGCCTCACCTCAGGCTTTGTCCCTACCGAATGGCGCACTGCTACAGTCATCACTCTCCACAAAGGAGAAGCAACTACAGACCCCGGGAACTATCGCCCCATTAGCCTGATGAGTCTGATATGCAAAGCTATGGAACACATCATCATGAACCTAATAAACAAGGATATAGGAAATCTCCAAACTCTGGATCTACACAGTTTGGTTTTTTGAAGGCTAGATCATGCTCAACTTGGTCGACTTCTTTGAGTCAGTCACCAAAGCTGTGGGTGAAGGTAAGGTGGTTCATACAACCGACCTTGATCTGGCCAAGGCCTTTGATACCATTCCCCACTCAGGAATCCTAGAAAAACTGACTAAGCTAGGCATCAACCCATATATCACTAGGTGGGTTGCAAACTGGCTGACAGAACCCACAGTGTGAAAGCTGACTCCAAGTCAGCCTGCCGACCAGTCACAAGTGGAGTCCCACAGGGTCCTGTCCTGGGTCCTCTCCTGTTTGGTTTCTACTTCTCTGAAGTCCAGGCCAACACGAAGGGACTCTGGCTGACAAAGTTCACAGGTGATTGCAAGCTGGGGAGCTATTAACTCCCCAAGTGATGTAGACATCCTGCAGAAAGGCCTCAATGAGACCAATGACTGGTGTCAGACCCATGGACTTAAGCTCAGTACCAAAAAATGTGTCATCCAATTTGGGAAAAACCTGGATCCCATGAATTACCACATTGATGGTAGTCCACTGAACACAGAAGGCGTTATAAGAGATCTGAAAACACAGGTTGACAGCAACCTCTCTCTTGACCACCATGCTGCCACTGTGGTCAGAAAGCCCTATGTGGCACATCTCATTACTAAGGCTTTTTCATCCAGGAAGAAAGAGGTCATTGTCTCCCTCTACTCTTCTCTCATTAGGCCAGTCATAGAGTACAATTCCCCATTTGGCGTGTACCTCACTAAGACACCTGCAACAACTAGAGAGGCCGAAAAAGTACCTCACAAAGAGGATCCTAGGCCTTAAACACTCATCCTATATGGACAGACTAAAAAAAACTCCAACTATTCTGTCTCATATCGCCTACTGAGGCGATCTCTGCTTGACTTACAAAGCCATGTCTGACCCAGCTCTGTTAGAAATGCTACATCTAAAGAAATCCCAATTGTTCCGCACCACATACTCCAGAGACCTCAACCTCATTACCACAGTCAACAAATCATGCTGGAGGGACAGGTTCATAACCCAGAAGACTGCCCATGCTATGGAATAGACTTCCTATACATATCAAGCAGAGCACCTCACCGGCCCTCTTCAAGAGAAGTCTTGATAAGTGGATGGGAAATAGAAAATTCATGCTGGAGATCACTCCAGTGGCTCTTATCGACAGAGGAACTAGGAACTAAGGTTGGGTGGCACAATGCCAGGGTAATCCTATGAGCTAGGCTTGTAAAGCCCCAGGGCCATTATGCTAGTACACACCTATGAACCTGTGTTACAGGAGTTTGTGGGCATGTTCACTGGGAAACCAGGGTGTATCCACCTGCTGCAGTATCATGTGGATAACAGGACCCAAAAGGCATATCAAGTAAACCCCTTATAGGGTGCCTGAGAGAGAGGCAAACAGATTCTGATGGAGGAGATACAGTAAATGTTGAAACTGGGGGTAATCCAGCAGTCCCTGGTCTTCCCGAGTGGTGCTGGTACCAAAGAAGGATGGCAGCATCAGGCTCTGTGTGGACTACAGGAAACTAGTTGCACAGAGTCAGATACTTACCCCATGCCTAGGACAGATGAAGTCCTAGAGCAAGTTGAGCGGGCTATGTATCTTACCACTGTTGATCTTACCAAGGGCTTCTAGCAGGTGCCCCTGACTCCCAACGCTAACGAAAAGTCAGCCTTTGTGATTCCTTTCAGCTTGTATGAGTTCACAAATATGCCCTTTGGGATGAAAAATGCCCCAGCAACTTTCCAGAGGCTGATGGAGCATATCCTAGCAGGAGCAGGAGATTTTGCCCTTGCTTACCTTGATAATATTGCTGTCTACAGCTATTCCTGGCAAGAGCACCTTCAGCATATCAGGGAGGTGCTGGGAAGACTACAGAGGCCAGGTTTGACCATTAAGCCCACTGTCAGGTGGGTATGGCAGAAGTCTCCTACCCGGGACATAGAGTGGGGAGTGGTAAGATCAGGCCAGAACCTGCCAAAGTGGAAGCCATTCAAGCATGGCCTGCCCTTGTTACAAAAAACAGATGGAGGCATTCATAGAGACAGCAAGGTACTACAGAAAGTTTGTCCCCAATTATGGTACCATAGCTGCCCCTCTCTGACCAGGAGAAACAGGCCAAATAAGGTAGTGTGACCCTAGCATGTGAGCCGGCATTCCAGAAGCTTAAAGGAGCTTTGTGAGGACCCCTTGTGTTAACCAGTCCAGATTACAACAAAACTTGTGTAGGTAGATGCTTCAAACCATGGGGTGGGGGCTGTACTTAGCCAGGTTTCCTCAGAGGGAGAAGAGTACCCAGTGGTATGTCTCAGCCATAGGCACCATCCCTGGGAGGAATGCTGTGCAGCTGTAGAAAAGGCATGTCTAGCCATAGTATGGGCACTGCAGCAACTTCAGCCTTATCTGTATAGAAGGAAATTCACTGCATTTACAGACCACAATCCCTTAACATGGCTACATTGAGCCAGCCAGCAAAATGCCAAAGTGGGTAGATCCTAGGGTTGTAGGCATGTGATATGACAGTGCAGCACAGCAGTGGGGTTAGCAGTGCCAGTGCAGATGGGCTGCAAGACAGGGTATGAGTTAATGTATTCTCAGGTACGGTCATTCCTCTCAAGCAATGTTTCTCAAGGGGCACTTGAAAAACTAGCTTTAGTCTTCAAAGGGGGGGGTGACAAAAGGAGGCACTGCCAGCACAGCTAGCTGGAATTTTGCAAATAATTATATGTCATTTGTGAATATCAGTCTGATTCATACAAGAGGCTGGTATTACAAATGTATTAGAGCTGTTTGTTGTGTATATCAAACTGATTTGTACAGACATCTGTGTTGAAAAGATATTTGTAAAATGCTTCTGTTTAAAATGTATGCACAGTGTGCCTTACTGGAGAGAACAGAAATGTACATGCACTAATGTAGTTAACAGAGGAAACTGTAGGGTTAACCTCAGTCCAGCAAATTTTAGAAAATATCTGAAATTAAATCCATTTATGGGCTAGGCCATAAAGATGCTATTTCACAGATTTCAAGGCAGCCACAGACAGTCTGTTCTAGGAAGCTTTCTGTGTTGTCTTTGGGGTGAACTGATTACTACTCTGGAAGTGTGTGGAGGTATGCAATTGTTTTAGGACTTCCAGTACCTGCCAAAGATTTGAGTAATAGCCCTTGTGTGTATATATTTTGGGTAGGTGCTAAACCATGCCAGCTTCTAGCAATAGGGGTTTTGTATGGGATCTAGAAGTCAGATGACAAGAAGTGATATCATTCTGCAAGCTATCCCAGCAGTAATGTTTTAGATTTTATTTTGAGAAGTGTCTTAGTGAGACAGAGCCTTTTGTGTTCCGTCTTGGGCCTGACAGCAACAAGAATGACCACTCACCACATCATCTGCCTTGCTCTATATTAAGTAAGTTATTAGGGTATAGTAACACTCTTAGATACAGTTAGGAATATAGTAAAGCTTAGTTTAGAATTGTTTTTTTGTATTTTTTCTGAGCTTGCCCTGCAATGTTTTTTTAAATGTTTCTTGTGATTTGAACTCTGATGTCACTGCGAATATATATTTAGGTCTGTTTTGTTATTTTATTCTTTATTATTAAATATATTTAAACTTTTCATTCTGGCCAATCTTTGTAGAGATATTCAAGTTTTGAGAGTATTTGCATATTCATTTGGTGACACTGTGTGGGCCACTCCTAATAGCCGTGCTCTTGGTCAAACTACTATTTGTATTGATATTACTTTCACTCAGTATATTGGATACCCTTGGAAGAGCCTTAAGGCATCTGGCAAGGGGTTCTCATGGTAGTGGTAACTACCATCTGGGCAGAAGGGGGCATAGCTAGTAAACCTGTGCCAGCCTTTCCTAGGTGTGTGTATAAAACAAATCTCCAAGAGTGTGTGTGTCAGCTAAGTGGGCAGGGACATGAGGCACTGGTTGGACAGATAGATTGTTCGAGGACTTGGCTTGCAACCCTGGCTAAAGACTCAACCCTGTAGCTGTGGCAGTGGGGGGAGTCTTATTGGGGATATGGCTAAAGTGGGAGAAACCAACCCCCGGACTGACTGTGGTCAATGTGTGCTCTTAAGGGAAATTACACTTGATGCAGAGAGCTGCTGCATCTGGGAAATACTGTGTGTATACCTGTTATACTAACAGTGAACAGCCCCCACAGGTACCATTGGTAAGGATTGAGGCTCCTTGATTACTGGTCCAGTGGTGGGTCATCACACATATATTGCTATGTATCATATAACCTAAGCAATATAAATTATTCAATTTCTGCTTTTTTTTCTTTTTTTTAACAAGAAATGTCTTTATTAAGCCATCACTTACTACATAGGCAATCATACATTTATATAAATGAAAACAAACCATACCAATTGTAGAATAGTCTCCGTATTGTACCTTTAAGAAGCATTTCAAGAACAGCTCATGCATATAAATAGCAAGCATGTGCTAGCTTCAGTGCCATTTTGAGAGTGCAGCCAAAGTGTAAGTATGTGTGAGTGTGATAGCTAGTTCGTTTATAAGTTTATCAAAGATAAAGTTAAGCCTCCATTCTGATGTGTTTGTACATAATAAAGCTGCTTGAACAGAACCTCTGAATGTTCGTCTGCTTTATCTTGAAAAGATGAGTGACATGGTGTCAGACATGGGATACCAAAGACTGATTTTCAAAGTTATGGGGTGCAGAGTTAATAGTGAAGGTGAACTAAGAAAGTAAGAGCCCAAAAAAGGGCCAGAAATGAACCAAAGGTAATGAAAACATGCACAAACGATTTATTAAAAAAGATAAAATGGAGCATTACAAGGGCACAGAACGCATTATTAAGCAAGCAAGAGTCACAAAACCTTTAAACAAATGTTTAAAATTAAGATATTTGATAAAACAAATATCAGAAAAGCACACAAGGGGGTTGGAATTCAGAATTGCAAAACGAGCATGTTTAAAGTAAAACGATCACAAGAAAAGTGTAATCGGTGTGAAAAAAAGATTAAACAAGGAAAACAAATATAATAAAGGGCAAAAGGGGCACATTAAACATAAAGTAAGGTGACCATGTTTTTTGGCAAACTACTGTATTTTGGTATTAACTACCATTTCACATTGAAGCTGTTCAGGGCATAACTAGAGTTATTCGAAGTATCTCAAAGTGTGTAAAAGTTCTTGCATTGTGTGCTTATTACTGTGCATTTATTCTGAAGAGGAGTTTGTGTGCAAAGTGCAACTGCTTCATAAAGAGCAGTCAAAATACAACTCATTTTGAAAAGTTTTTTCTGCTGGCTGTGTCTGTTCACAGAGTGCCTTTATTGTGGAGTGTTTCTTGCACTGTAAAGAGTTATTTAGCAAAGTACAGCCATTTTAGAAAAATTTCATTGTGCTGTGTACTTTTTATTCGCAAAGTGCAATTACTTTGAAATGTTTCTTTTTTACTCTGAGCTTCTGCTGCCCAGTTTATTTGCACAGCGCAGTTATTTTGAAATGTTCCTTACACTGATAAGAGGTGGTTTCTTACAGTACAGTGATTTCAAGAGTATTGTTGTGCCCGGGAAAATTATTTTGCAAAGTTCAGTTATTCAGAGTTGTGCTATTGGGCATAGTTACAAATACTGGCATAAGTGAAAGTGTGCATGTTCATACAGTTACCAGTGGACTTGAGTTGCATTGTGTTGTACTGTAATCTGTTGGGATGGCAGATGGATTTCGAAAGCCATCACCACTTGAATTTGAGCAGAATATTGTAGAGAATTGGAGAATATTTGAGCAAGAGTACAATATCTTTGTACAAGCAGCTTGTTCTGACAAAGATGCACACACCAGGGCATTTATTTGGCTAAACCTAGCCGAGTCAGAGGCCATTGAAAGAGAGAGTTCTTTTTGTGTATGCACCAGCAGTATATGAAGGTGAAGGGGAAAACCATCATATTGTTATACAGGCTGAATCAAAGGAGGACCCCAAGTGTTTAAAACACAGAATCAGGGAAATGTCTAACCTCCAGACAAATTTTACATTAGAGAGGCATTTGTTTTAATACAAGAGATCAAAAGCAAGGAGAAACGTTTGCAGCTTATATTACTGACCTGAGAAACAAAGCTAGAATGTGCAGGTTTGGTGACTTAAAAGATGAGTTAATAAGGGACATGCTTGTGTGTGGTATTAGTAGTGCTGCAGCGATAAAGATTTTGCTTCATGACAATGATTTAACACTGAGCAAAGCTATTGAGATTTGTCAAATCCATGAAGTTACAGAAAGGCACACAAGTATGCTTGCAAGTGATAAGAGCATGGTTTCAGCAGGCTCCAGAGCAAATGTAGACAGCATGCAACACATGGCTAGCAGAAGCAGGCCTAAGCACATGGCAGCTGTAACACCTGTGGAGGTCATAGGTATTACCCGTAGTTTTCCAGCAAGTTCTAAGACTACTTCAGTGAAAAGGACATGCTTAGTGCAGTACAGGGGTGAGTCAACAAAACCCAAATCAAGGTTTATTGTTAACTGTCACAAGTGTTGTGCCAATCATGAGTCTAAAAGAGAAAATTGCTTAGCATTTGGTCAACAATGCACACGTGTAAAACATGGAACCATTTTCTAAAGTTTTGCAAATCAAATAAACCTCACGCAGTTATAAAGAAAGGTCATTCAAAAAAAAAAGGTTGATCATATAGAGAGCTGCAACCCTACCTTCTACATAGATGGTGTATTGGTGATTGGTGAAAATGTTGATGCAGTAGATTTGTTGGCAAAGAACAAAGTGTTTTGTACTGTCTAGATCAATGGTAAATCCACTGAGTCAAAGTAGACAATGGTTCAAAGTGTAATGTTATGTCAGCAGGCACAATTGCTAAAGATGAGAGCTGGTGAGCAACCTAATGTGCCCAGTTGTGCGAAACTTGTTGCTTTTGGAGGTGAAGAAATTCAAACCAAAGGCTCAGTAGTGCTTTCATTTTATTTGGCTAGGAACGGTTTCAGCTTACTATTCTACATAGTCCAAAGACCTGTGCAATCACTGTTGGGACACAGAGAGAGTTTAAGAATGAATCTGCTTTCCTTTACCAAAGAAGTTCATCATATAAGCACATGTTCCAGTTCCAATTTTACTGAAGTGATTTTCTCAGAGTACAGTAGAGTTGATTATCCAAACTAGCTTTCCAAGGTTTTCGGGTAGGAAAAAATCATAAAGTCTGAATATGTAAACATTATATGTATTTGCTTGAGCATGTTGTTTGAGCTTGTTACCAGTTTGTGTGTGAAAAACATCCTTTATTTTCTACTGGAATTGCTGAATGGCTGAATATTGTATTCCTGCATGCTGGAAAAAAATACATTTTACAAGTTTTTTTTTTTTTTATCCGGTTCCATTATATGTTTGATTATCCAAACCACCCTAGGTCCCAGTTGGTGCAGATAATCAACTCTCTACTATATGCTGATGTTTTCAATGACTTGTGTATTCTATGAAGTTAGACCCAGAGATCAGCCCAGTGGTCAGACCTGCAAGAAAAGTTCCAATAGCTGTGCAGGATAATGTCAAAGCTTAGTTGAATAAAATGGTGCAGCAAGGTGTAATTTGTCCAGTTACAGAACCAACTGAATGGGTGTCGTCCATGGTAACAGCCCACAAAAAAGTCTCAGATGAAATCAGAATATGCATTGACCCAAGAGATTTGAACAAAGCATTAAAGAGACCACATCATCCTGCGCATACAGTCGAGGAAGTCTCAGCCTTAATACCAAATGCCACTGTTTTTACTCTCTTGGATGCAAAAAGTTCATTTTGGCAAGTGATGCTTTATTTCAAATCTTCACTACTAACTACTTTCAGTACCCCATTTGGAAGATGTAGATTCCTCAGGATGCCATTTGGAATAAATTCTGCAAGTGAAACCTTTCATCTTGCAATGGAGCTAATTTTTTCTCATTATCCTTGTGCCATAATAGTAGATGATTTGTTGGTTGGAGACAATGGTGAACCAGAGTATGACAGAAACCTTAAAGTTCTGGACAGAGCATGTGAAGTGAACTTAAAGCTCAATCCTCTGAAGTGCAAATTCAGACTACCAGAAGTTACATATGTAGGTCATTAATGTACTAGCAATGGGTTGCGACCAGACCCATCCAAGCAAGCAGCCATTCTAGAGATGCCAGCACAGGATAATGTTCAAGCTCTACAATGTTTTCTTGGTATGGCCAACTATTTAGGCAAGTTTATTCCAGACTTCAGTGAGTTGACAGCACCTTTGAGAGAGAGATGATGCACAAAAATGTTACATGGTCTTGGTTTGAACAGCACCAGAGAGCATTTGAAGACCTTCAGTGTAAAATTGCACCCCACCTACATTAATATACTGTGATGTCAATAAACCAGTTACTCTTTCCTGTGATGCTTCAAAATTTGGTCTTGGCACAGCTTTTCTTCAAGAAGGCAGGCCAGTAAGCCTACGCATCAAGAACTCTTACCTAAAATGAAATGCAATACGCTCCAATTGAGAGAGAACTTTTGGCAATAATATTTGCATGTTCAAAGTTTCATTATTATTTTTATGGTTCAGAGATTCACATTGAAACTAATCACAAACCTCTAGTCATTGCTTTAAAGAAGCCTATGCATTTAGCTCCAGTAAGATTACAAAGAATGATGCTCAAATTGCAAAAATACAACTTTCAAAATGGTTTATACAAAAGGCAAACTTCTTTATCTGGTTGATAATTTATCCAGATCACCCAGAAGTTCAGCAGAACAGCATAATGCAGAGAATTTTGACTTTATCATGGAAGTGCATAATTATTTTACCACAAGACTTGATGAGCTGAGAGATCATACAAAGACTGATCCAGTTTTGCAACAGCCAACCATTATATTAATGTCGGATGGCCATCAAAGCAGTCTAGTGTACCACCTGCAGTGGAAACTTATTTTCCGTACAGGGATGAGATGTTGATGGAAGAGGGAATTATTTCCAAAGGTCCTAAAATTGTTGTTCCTGCTTCCTTACAATGTGAATATATCCAAATTTTGCATCTTGGTCACCCAAGTTCTGAATCTACCAAAAGAAGAGTGAGAGGACTAGTATTTTGGCCCGCTCTAGCAAAAGACAGTAATAAAGTACTTTCTTCTTGTTCAGTATGCAATAGTACTAAAACCGCATTTGCACTAAGTCAAGTTCCTGAACTACCTTCGTCAACTGTAGCCACTGATATATTGGAGTGGAACAATCAGCATTACTTAGTGTTGGTAGACTCTTTTTCAAACTGGTTTGAGATTGATTTCCTACCTAACCTAATGTCTACTGCTATCACCAAGTTGAAATGTCATTTCTCAGTCCATGGTAGTCCCCACAAAGTTATTTCTGACAATGGTACCCAATTCAACAGTCAGTTGTTTCAGAAATTTGCAAAAGAATGGGGCTTTGTACATGTTACTAGTAGTCCAGAATACCCACAGTCAAATGGACTAGCTGAATGTGCAGTACAGAGTGCAAAGCAATTACTAGAGAAGTCAAAGCGTGATAATACTGATTTTTTTTTTAATTTACTCAATCTCAGAAACATACCCCATGATGATATACTCAGCTCCTCTGCTTAGAGACTTCTATCTAGGCAAACCAGAACAAGATTGAATACCATTTCCAGTTTGTTGACTCCTAAAGCTAAGAACAATGGATCCCAAAAGTGTGCTTTCCAGAACTCCAGCTATGATAAATCAAGCAGATTTTCTTCATCCATTAAAAGAAGGAGAGAGAGAGGGTACAAACGGTGAAAGGTTTCAACGGGGATTGGTCAAGTAATGGGTATATGTAACAAGCCAAGATCCTACTTCGTGGAATCTGAGAGTGTAGAGTACAGGAGAAATCACAGGCATCTTCTTCCTGTATTAGAATCGATATCGCAGCATTGTTCCTGTCATACAGACTCTTGATCTCAGAGCAATCCAGACGATGTTCCTTTTGCAGAACGTGTCTTAAACTTCTACTTCCAATCCTGATAATGTTCCTGATGTTCCCAAAGTTGAACATTCAGCAGAGACTATCACATTTGCTAGACCTCGTTCTAATTTCTATGTCACATGATTTGGTCATATTTCCTGACCTAGTGTGAAATGCACAACAGCCTGGACATAATTGTCTTGTGTGTTTTGTTCTGTATAATTGCATGAAAAAAGATTTATTTTGCATTAATTGCATGTTAATTGATGTCATCAATAATGCATGACCATTTCTCAAAGAGGGAGGATGTAGAATAGTGTATGTGTGTTGTACCTTTAAGTAGTGTTTCAGGGACAGCACATGCACATAAATAGCAAGCATATGCTAGCTTCAGTGCCATTTTGAGAGTGTAGCCAGAATATGAGTCTGTATGAATGTGATAGCTAGTTTGTTTTTAAGTTTATCTAACTTAAAGTTATTAAGCCTCAATCCTGATGTTTGTACGCAATAAAGCTGCTTGAACAGAACCCACAAATGTTTGTCTGTTTTATCTTGACCAGACAAGCAACACTGACACAATCCTAGTTGCAAGCATTTTACATCACAGCCATACTGGCACACTCCTGGTTACAAACATTGTACATCATGTATAATTGACCCAATCTTTCTCACTCAAACATTAAATAGCTCATTTAAGTTCTGCTGCCTTTTAGAACTCCTTCCTCCCTTGTATATATTGTTCCCACAATTCCCAGTTTTTCCTATGTACTTTGCTCCTTCTTTTTTTCTAAAGATATCAATTCCAGTTATTTTATTTCTGTTACAATATTCACTGCTTCCAGTATAGTTGGTTTAGATTTAGATTTTCATTTTCTACTACTTGCTTTTTTTCAAAGTGGAAAGGGATGATGATGAAACACGGGGGAAGCTCAAGAAACAAGGAGAGACTGGGATTTTGGTTGCATGTCTTTAATGAGAATAACAATCATGCAGAGTATTATATCCGTAAATTAGCAGAAAGTATATAAAAACTAAACCATCATGGGAATGGAGAAAGGAGTTTCTGCCGATAGGGATGACTGCAATTAGGGATGCAGACAATAGGCAAGAGGGAGCCAGAATTTATTGGAGAAAACTGGCAAAGTAACCAAGGTCAGTTTTGCTCACCAGATTTCATCTCCAAGGTAAAAAAAAATCAGACTCATCATAAGACTGGAAACCTTGTTCTCTAATCTTATGTATGCTTGGAAAACTTTGCACTGACTTGCATGGTATACTTCAATGTGCAGAAGCAAACAATTGCAGTTCTCTCCTATTTCTTCACATATTTGAAAGTTATTTCTTCTGTTTCCCCCTTGTGGTCTATCGATCATCTGCTCCCTGATGGCCAGCTGTCCTATTTGCTCTCTGTCAAAGAAATGAGTCAACCAAGAAAGATTAATCAGTTATCTATTGGGGTGATTTGAGATTATCTGCTTTCGAGCCCCACTCAGTGCATGCACCCTGGTAGGTGCTAGAGGGGGAGCATGCAGTGAGCTGATCAGTGAGGCCATCTTTTTACTTCACAAGGGACATTCTCTCCAAGCAGTCCTGTCCATTCCCCAAAGCACTGAATGGTGGTTTGTGCCAGGCAAATTCTACAACCTTATTTGTCTAGTATGCAGAAGCCTCCCTAGAGAGGTAAGTATTCATTTCCCTTCCTGCCTGGCTCTTGGTATACAGAAGATGCTAACTGAATCCCAGTCACCTGCATCACAGTCAGGGCTCTATCCCTCTGCACCATGTAGCCAGGATTGCTGGATGAGACTTAATGAAGTTGATCATTTTTGCAGCTGTTGCAAGCAATAATTTAATTACTTATGGTAAAAGTTTTTGTAACTTGTTTTAAAAGCAGTGGTTCACTTACACTTCAGGATTTTGCTGCCTAACCTTTGCTAGAAATCCCTTCCCTTCCCTTTACAAGTCATAGGAGCTGCCCTGTCTGAGCAAACAGTCTTTACACTGCAGCTCTTCTATCACAAAGAAGGTTGCAGTCACTTAAAATGTTTTTTCCTGTCACATGGCTGGAAATTTATTTGCAAAACAAACATTTTCCCCAAACATATCTGACATTGGCCAGAAGGTGGAAATTTCCTTTGACGATGTCTGACACATCCACTTGTGTATTAAAAATGTTATTTCCTTACAATTTTAAGCTGTGCCAAAATATGATGTGCCAAAAAATGATGTGAATCCAAATTTTCATGTAGGCTGGAAGCAAACACAACAGGGGAATTGGAAAAAGAACTAGAAGTGGAGAAAGAACAGACAGGGATGGGGACAGAGAAATTCCACCAATCAGGATTGGGGAATGAATATGAGATAGTTATAGGAAATTAGATAACTACTGATACTGACCCATTTAGAGATTTAGTTTTGGAAGAAAGGGAATCAGATGGCATAATAAATTGTATGGACATTTTTCATATATATAATTATACCAGTAATGTAGTTGAAGAAGAGCATTTCAAATTGTTTTCTAAAGGTATGAAATATATACCTAAATCGAATATTTATGTAGTTGATTGTTTAACTGAGAGAAAATTATTTCTTAGAAAAATTAATTTAGCTGTACAGTTCCAAAACAAACCACTATTAACTTGCAAAGATGGGTTAAAGAAAAAAAGTACTTGCATCCCCCCACACATCCCAATGTAGCTGTATATGAAAAAATGGTAACTAAATAGATATACAGCTTACAGAAATAGTGTAAGACGTAAGAAAATGTTTAGTAACTTATCTAATAAAGAAAATCAATTAATACAACAACTTAAAAATGATAGAAATATCAGAGTAATGAAGCGGGATAAAGGTGGGGGGGTAGTTTTGTATGACTCGTATGAGTATATAAATAAAATGTACAAAATTCTTCATGAGTCAGGAAACTATGTATCCGTATCAAAAAATGAAATCAACATTGGATATAAATGAGTTGACATGTACTTTGAAGAGTTTTTATTAGATGGACGTATAACGAATGACGCAAGTATTTGAAGGTTGAGTATCCAACATTAGTAACAATAGTAGGCATACCAAAAGTACATAAAATGTAGTGGACCCACCCTTTTGTCCAATAGTTTCAGATAGCCATTCTAAAACATTTCCATTAGGAACAGCTATTGATAGATGGCTTAAACATATATATAATAAGATCCCACATCTAATCAAGGATTCATGGGCCCTTCTAAGTAATTTAACTCCAGATATTTGGAAAGAGGGAATCATATTTATCACAGTAGATGTGATGGATTTATTTTCATGTATTCCTAAACAACAAGGGCTAGAAAGTTTTTGTAATAGTATCGGACAATATTCTAGCCTAGAGTGGGACCAGATTCATTTAATAATGGGACTTATGTCTATTGTATTAGAGTATAATTACATATACTTTGAAAGTGAACTATACAAGCAAACCAGAGGTGTGGCAATGGGGGCAGCATGTGCCCCTATATTTACTAATCTGGTTATGCTAGATTGGGAAACCAAAAATATCTTTAAAAGTGAATATTATAAGTATACAAGTTACTATTCAAGGTTTTTGGACAACATTTTTATTATTTGGGATGGTCCAGAATACGTAATAGGTAATTTTTTTGATTATTTAAATAACACGAGTGATTATTTAAAGTTTACCTATACTTAAAGCACTGAGGGTATTGCATACTTAGATACATTTATATCCAGTACAGGTAATGGATTCAAATCTCGTATTCATAGGAAAAATACATTTTCCAATAATTACTTAGAATTTTCCATCAATCATCCCCAAAAAATGAAGAAGAATATATTTAAAGGACAGTGTATACGAGCAGCAAGGATGACATCCCCATATTTAGAAATGGTTGAAGAAATTGATTATTTAAAAACATTATTTAGCTCCAGGGGGTACCCTATAGGATTATTAGATGACACAAGAAAATATGTAATAAGTGAATGGGGAAAGAAATATTCTCCTGTTCTAGGAAATGGACAGGCAAGAAGTTCTATTGTAGTCAACAATACAGCTGAAAGGTATGAGAGGACATGTATATTGGAATATACACCTCAAGTAAAGCAAATAAAGAATATTTTAAGTAAACATTGGAATATACTGTCGACAATGAGATAAAAACATAGTAGGAATGACCCCTCTGTTTGTCTACAAAATGGGAAAGAACGTAAAAGTGATTTTAGAGAGGAGTAATATGACTAGGGATAGTAACCAACAGAGAAGAGGTACAAGACTATGTGGAAGTTGTGGACAGTGTCTGGCCATATTGGAAAGAGAGGGTATTACTATGGAAAATATTAATAAGATCAAGATAATATTTCAGTATGGTAATTGTAATACTAAGAACATCAAACCTGTCCAAGCTTCTACATAGGGAAAACAGAAAGAATGTTTTAAAATAGAATTTATGATCTTACATATGCCATAAGGAAAAAAGATAGTACTGATGCTATCTAGACATATAGTCAAATACAGGGAAAGTCATTACTTTAGATTTGCTATATTAGAACAATTTAAGGAGGGACAAAAAGGGGGCAACTACAAAGCTATATTAGGTATGAAGGAAGTTAGATGGCAGATTTTAACAGATGCCTCAAATGAACCTGGATTAAATGATTACATAACTATTAAACCTATGTTACAGAGGTTTATTTAGTGGTTGTATCACATTACTTACTTATAGGATTCTTGTACGAATATATTACTACAGATTATATACATGTATCATATTGTTGACTTAGATACATCATTGTCGTGTCTTTATTTTATATTATTCTATTTCACATAATTTATATTTGTGTTTTTGATTAGTGTATGTAACATATTCATTTAAGTATCCCCCACTAATATTAAAAATGTTACATATTAAAAAGTGATGATTGTAGTAATCTACACAATCATTGCAATTATTATTGGCTGTTTCTATTTGTCAGTACTGTAATTAGTATATTTTAATACAATTTTAACTCTTATAGATGAGAGAGTTAACACTATGTACTTATATTTGATGTAGTATAGTTGCTGTAGTAAACTAGACAGTATATTCTGCACTGTATATGATGCTGAAGTTTTTTCATAGTCAAATGCATTTTTTTACAATCAAATGCATGATTTTTTTGTATGTTTTTACATGTGTATTACTTTAAATGAAGGAATGTAGTTTTTTTGGCACCTAAAGTTGTATTTAAAAGGCTGATTGACTGATTTTGAACATTCTGATGAAGTCCATAATACAGTTGATGAAAGCGCTAAATTTGTAACATTTATTCTGCAATTAAACCTGTGGTAATATAGCTACTTGGTCCATTTTTCTTCCAAGGAATCCAATATCATTAGTGTCTACTTGTTTTTGATTACTGAGTTGCTGAGATGCTATTGTGAAGTTTATCTGTGTAAAAATATCCAATGGCATGTAGTCAATATGAAGACTGTACTGTCAAGACACTGGAATTATGTGGCCACGGTGGTGCAGTGGTTAGTGTTGCCGCCTCACAGCAAGAGGTTCTCCAGTTTGAGGCTCAGCTGAGGTGCCTTCTGTGCAGAGTCTGCATGTCCTTCCTGCAGTCGCGTGAGTTTCCTCTGGGTATTCCGGTTTCCTCCCACATCCCAAAGACATGCTGTAGGTGGATTGGACACACTAAATTGGCCCTAGGTATGAAAGTGTGCATGTGTGTGTGCCTTCTGTGGAAGGTTGGGCGCCGGGCTGGCACCTTGACACAGGAAAAACTCTACTGCCAGTCATTCTGAGGACCGTTGTTCCACTGTGGTGACCCCTAACCACCATAAGCCAAAAGGAGAAGAAGACCGTCAAGACACTGGAATTCTCTGCATCTTTTATAAACTGCTTCACATCATAATTGACTAGTTGTGGATGATATGGCGTAATTAGTCTTTCAGCAATTGTTTATGGGCCATGAACAAAGTTCTGATGCAACATAGCTGGCTTTCAAGTGCCTTATCAGAAGCTTTTCCAGTATCAATTCTAAACTAAAGTTGCTAAATCTTCTTGTTTCAGTAGCGTAAAAGAGCCCATTATTGCATGGTGTCTCATCACACACAGTAATAAGGATTTGGAATCACCAGTCTGAGACTTCTAATTGCCAATAACTATTTGCTTTCTTCATGTGGATCACTGTACCAGTCATAATTTCTTGGAATTGTACATCAGGCTGAGGTCTCATGTTAGGCCAGACATTGATTTAAGCATCTTTCCCCCCTCAGTTGGGTGGATGTTACCTTACCTCAGATGTCTTTATGTAATCTGTAAAAAGATGATACCCATCTGCTTCATCTGCAGCTATTTCTACTGCATTCTTTGACATGCACTGTGCCATTCAGGAAAGAGAGTGAGTTAATGTTAGTCCAGGCTCTGACTGAAGTGCAGAGCAGGAAAGTACCCCATTGGGGAGCACTTCTATTTTCTAAAGATGTGTTCAGATTTGTAGTAAAAAAAAAAAAAATAGACTTCTGTGAGGTGTACATCCACCATGGAGGTGTAGCACATGTAATGTTAGTAAATTTGTTTGCATGTTTCAGATTCCCATTATAGACTTCTGTGATCAGTGTGTGTAGTATTTGGGGGTTCATAATGCTATTGCAGTTTCTTATATTTGACGGGAAATCAAACCCAGGATTATCAGGTCCCAGATATAAGGTTATACTGACCTGCCTTAAAAAAAATTAGGATCCATTTTAAATAAAACCACCTTGTTCTCAGTTGCGTGCTAGCTACATGACTATCCCTTCAAAAAGAAAAAGGAGTAATGCTAAGAGAATCCATAGGAGACCAGGGAGTTGGACTGTCCTTAGAATCTGGGGCTTAAGGACATCAGCTCTGTGGAGGCCCTTAACTGGTATCCAACCCTGATTATCCCAGCCAATGTCTCTGATAATTTTAGGGACTGCCATGCATGCTGTTACATCCTAGCACATCCCACTGGATTGAACAGCCATTGAAGAAGAGAGTAGGTGAAACAGACATCCAGTCTGACATACTGACTGATTATTACACAAAGGGAGACAGTATCCCCTTGGTCATTAGTCAAGGAAAATGTACATGCTTCTAAGAAACAAACCTAGAAATGTTCCTTTCAAGGCTTCCAAATCCCCCATATGGCAGTCTGTTGTTAGAAGACCCAGAACCCTGGGGTATATACTAACTGAAACTGATATTTGGTAACAAGGTACTAGCTCATTCTACCTTTCTGTCAAGACTTGACAACGTTAGCTCAAGTGATTCCATTCCCTATGAATTCTAAAGGCTGATCCAGCACAGCCTTCTGCATCTAGTCCCCAACTATTAGAAATAAAATGGGAACAGTCCTATGAGAGACTAAGAATCCTGAAATTCTAATAAATGATAAGAGAACCTGGATTATAAGTCACATATGTACTGCATTATATCCTATGACACCAATAGTATGGATGCCTTGGCTTCCAAGTCATCACCAGATAATCTTTTCTTTGGAGATACTGCGGAATCTGTTTATACAAGATGTTCTTCGTGTTTCACTGTTGCAGTCATCACTTTTGGGTTATCTGCTTGCAGTAGCCCTCACGGCCTGATTAACAAAGTTGTGGGTCCTGTGTCGGTTGTTGTCCCTTCTTCCATGACGTCAGGTCGTCAGGGGTATAAAACATGCAGCCGACGCCATTACATCAGTCTTTCTTGCCGTGCGGTGCCCGAAGCAGAAGCAGTTCGCAAGTGCCTGTCGGCCGACTCCTGAAATTTTCGTTTTTGAGTTTCAGAACCTAAGTTATCAATTAAAGCCAAGTACCCCATTGGGGAAACTTTTTCTTGTTCCTTACCGATGTCAGTAAAAGTTAATAATTGCATTACTTGTGGAAAGCAAATACCTCATAAAGATTTTAATTCGTACTGTATTCCTTGCCTAGGCCCTGACCACAACGTACCGTGCTGTCGGTTTTGTGCTTTATTTAATCAGCACGCTATCCATCGTCAGTATATTTTTGCCTCAAAATATTTAGGTTCTCTGTTTAGTTATCCAGAAATGTCGGTTAGCCATCCGACTACCGAGATTCTGAAAAAATGCAAGGATAACGACAGAGACAGGCCACCGAGGTCCAAAACTGCCAACAACACTTCTCCTAAGCCAGTCACCAGTTTGCCGGTACTCAGTGAGGTGCTTTTGCAGCTCCTGATACCCACTACTTCAGATTTGCAGGCCTCTACTGAGACCCATTCGGAGTCCAGTATGCTGCGAGATGCTTCAACTATGGAACCTGCGGATGTCTCTACCTTGGATGGGTCCGGAGCCGCTGTGCAGGCACCGGCTTCTGAGGGTGTATTCAGACCTACGGACTTGCATATTAAACCGCCTCCTTCTTCTTTTAGGCCTAAATTTCGAACCATGCTAAAAAAAATTATGCTCAGGCCTCTATGCCTAAAAAACAAATGATAAGAATGGCTGAAGATCTTATAACTCTAATCAGGAGAAGCCAGCCTCTCCCTTCTAAGAGACCTAGGACTGAATTTGTTTATTAATCTTCTAACCGGGATTCTGATTTTTCTGATGATCTGGATTTGCCCTTATCTACTTATGAGGATTCTCTATTCCTTCTGCTTCCCCTCCAGAGGATTTTTCTTTTGGTGAAACCTTCATACTTTAAGGGAGCATTTCCACTGGGAAAGCCAGGATTTATTTGATTCAATAAAGAGGCTTAGGCATTTCTTACTCCTGCCTTAGCATAGGCCTTTAGCTATTCCTCCAGTACTAGACATTGTTGATGATGCTTTTTTGGAATCTAGTTTGGCCCCTGATTCCTGGCCTCCTGCTCCCAAAAAACCTGACAGATATTACAGGGTTCCTGATTCACACAAGTTCCTTTTTAAAAATCCTATTGTGGATCCAGAGATTATTTTACAGGAACCCAAGGGCATTAAGGCTTCTACTGCTAAAAATCCTACCCCTTCTGATAGAGACTCCAGGGTGCTGGATAGATGGGGTAAGAAGGTTTACACTTCTGCAACCTTGGCCATTAGGGCTTTAAACTGCCAGTTTCATATATTAAAGTATCAACAACATGTTATTGGATTGCTTAAACAGAAAATTATGTTGATTCCTGACTTTGTGGAAAATAAAGAATTACATGATTTAATGCATTCTGCTGAACAGGTTGGAAAACATACTTTGCAATGTGGATTTGATTCTTTAGAGGCCTTTTGCATGGCTGCTGTTACTGGTTCTGTGCTCAGAAGGCATGCTTGGCTTAAGGGAGCAATCTTTACCTGATCATGTTAAAGCTAAATTGTTGGATGCTCCCTTAAAGCAGGACCGCCTGTTTGGCAACAAGGCTGAGGAAGTTCTTAAAAAGATGGAAGATAAAGCTAAATCTATGCAGACTGTTAAAGATTTCTTACAAGTTCAGCCTCCTAGATTTAGTAGGCACTGGCCCTCAAATAATTGGTCCTTTCCAGCCTCTTCAAGGTCTTCTCAAGCCAAACCCAGACATAGCAGAAACCCCAGGTTTCAGTCCCAGGGGACACACAAGACAAAGCAGTGCGGGGTTTCCACACCCAAATCAGGGAGTAGTAAGACTCCCCCTATGGAAAACAATCTCAATTACTTGCTTCTAAAACTTCCAAGCACTTCCCAACTGAATGCTGCTTTAGGCAGAAAGACTGGTCTGCAGGCCAAAAACTGGGAACTCATTACCCAGGACAAATGGGTTTTAAAAATAGTATCCCAAGGATACAGATTTCACTTCCACACCTTACCAACACCAAGCGGGTTGCCAGATCTACTCCCAAATCAGTGGGCAGTGGCCCAAAATCAAGTACTCTCTCTCTCTCAAGCATGGGGGCTATTCAGTTGGTACCTGAAGAGGAAAAGGGACAAGGGTTCTATTTGAGACTTTTCTTGGTACCCAGAAAAGGCAATACATAACATCCTATCCTGGACCTTTCTACTCTAAATACCTTTCTGGTGATTCCAAAATTCAAGCTGCTGACTCTTCACCAGCTGCTTCCTATGCTAGGCAAAGATGCATGGTTGGCAGCACTAGACTTGAAAGAAGCATACCTACACATCCCTATCAGGGAGTCTTGCAGAAAATACCTATGCTTCAAAGCAGGCTACATGCACCATCAGTTCTCTGCACTGCCCTTTGGCTTATCTACTGTGCCCAGAGTATTCACAAATTGCCTAGCTCCAGTCATTGCATTCTGCAGGCAAAGAAATATGCAAATATACCCATATCTGGACGATTGTCTAATTTAGGCAGAAAGCCAGGGCATACTTTTGAATCATCTGACCTTTGTTCAAACGGTACTGACTTGTCTGGGGTTCACCGTAAATGGAAAGAAATCACAACTGGTACCCTGTCAACAAATTATATTCCTGGGAGCAAGCTTGAATACAACTTCCCAGATGGCTTTCCTCATGCCAGAGAAACGGATTCATTTGACAACCTACTTCAAAACAAGTGGCCACAAAAACCCAGTTATTTGCAAGGCAAATACTGCAAGCCTTGGGGTTCATGGCCTCCTGCATTCTTCTAAATCCATATGCAAGGCTGCATATGAGGAAACTGCAATGGTATCTCAAAAGCCTATGGTGTCAACATTCACAGGATCTAGAGGCAATGATTCTTATACTTTGCCTACGCCTAGAGTTTCTTTGGTGGGCAGAGGACTGCCACCAAAACGGGACTACCATTCACTCTACCCCCTGCCACCCAAACCTTAGCAACAGACGCTTCAGACTATGCATGTGGGGCCCACTTGGCAGTGAAGTGCATTCAGGGCAAATGGAACCCAAGTCAAATACACCTGCATATCAATCAAAAAGAAATGTTATCTGTACTGAATGCTCTGACAGCCTTCAAGGACCACATGCTTCCAGGACAATTAATGATAAAGACAGACAACACCACTGTTATGTGGTACATAAACAAGCAGAGGGGTACACATTCTTACCCCCTCTGCAGACTAGCCATGGCATTGTGGACCACAACCCTGAGCTATCAGGTACATTTACAAGCTCAATTCCTGCCAGGAAAAAAATAAATACACTGGCAGATGAACTAAGCAGAAACCTCATGGACCCACACGAGTGGAAACTGGAACCAAGGATTTCAACATGTTGACAAGCAAATGGGGTAGCCCAGATATAGATCTGTTTGCCTCCCCCCCCAAAAAAAAACTATCAGTTGGACAAATTCTGCACAAGGACTCCCCACAAACAAGGTTGGAAAGTGGATGCTCTGTTTTTTAGCTGGAAAAACCTATCAGTTTATGCCTTTCCTCCTCTGCCTCTACTTTCCAAAGAACTACTAAAGATCAAACAAGACAAACCAAGGGCGTTTTTGATTGCACCAGACTGGCCACACCAACACTGGTGTACCCCCTCTTGTGCAGTGTGTCTCTGTGGGCCCCATGGCACCTGCCTCAGACTCCTACTCTATTGTCTCAACAGGAGAACCAAATTCTGAATCTTCAACTTCAAACACTGAATCTAGCAGCCTGGCTAATTACATACTTTCTCTTTACCATCCCTCAGTAAACCAGTGATGGACATAATTTTAGAGGCAAGGAGGCCTAGTACCAGAAAGTCTTACGCTGAAAAATGGAAATCTTAAGGGATGAGCACAACAGTGTCCAATTTACATCAGATCTTACAATACTTAACTGAGATGCTTCATAAGGGCCTTTCTTTCTCCTCCATCAAAATTCATGCCTCGGCCATCTCAGCTCATTATAACATAGAACCCACCCCTCTTCTCTCATCCATTGCTTAAGCAGTTCCTCAGAGGGGCCAAAAATCTACAACCACCCAGGAGAGCTCCAACCCCAGCCTGGGACCTCTACTTTGTATTGGAAAAGCTCAACCTTCCTTCTTTCGATCCAGCTGCCACTGCAGACTTAAAATTCCTTTCTTGGAAAACAGCTTTCCTTTTAGCAATCACTTCAGCAAGAAGGGTATATGAATTACAGGCCCTCATGGCAGTGGAGCCTTTCTCATTTTTCATGCAGACAGGGTGTCCCTCAGGACCAATCCCTTCTTCATGCCCAAGGTGGTATCCAGTGTAGCCCTTAATCAGTCCATACATTTGCCAACCTTCTTTCATAATCCACAGAACAAAGGGGAAAGGATTCTGCACTCCTTAGACGTGCACAGACAATTTAGATTCTACTTGGACAGAACTAAACCTCAAAGGAAATCTGATCAACTGCTGGTGGCATTTGCTGCAGGAGCAGAAGGGAAGGCTATTTCAAAGCAAACCATTTCCAGATGGATAGGCCATTGCATTCTTTTTTGCTACGAACTTCATGGAAAACCTATCTGACAGGGGGTCAGACCCCACTCTACCAGGGCTGCATCTACCTCTACAACCTTTCTCAGAGGCATCCCTACCAGGGACTTCCTAGAAGCAGCTACTTGGAGTTCTGTACATACTTTCACCAAGCATTGCCATCTGCCAATTTTCTCTAAATCCAGAGCTGGCTTTGCCACTGCATTCTTGCAGGGCCTTTTAGCTGGTCCTAATTCTGTTTAAATTCCTCCTCCCATCCTTAGCTTTGGGAATCCATGAATAAGTGATGACTTCAACAGTGAAACACGAAGAACATAGTACAGTTGTGTTCACTTACCATAAATGTAGATGTTCGAGTGTATTCACTGTTGCAGTCCTGGTTACCCTCCCTCCAGCCCCCTTCTTTTTTTTTTTTTTGGATATACCTCTACTTTCCTTTACTATCTTCAAAAGCTTGGTGTGTTTGCTTTTTTGTTGGAGGTATAACCTTGTATATTTCTAGATTTAACTGCTTCCCATTATGGGGGCACCTGACATCTGGGGCAAGAAAAACTGATGTAATGGCGTCGGCTGCATGTTTTATACCCTTGACAACCTGACGTCATGGAAGAAGGGACAGCAACCAATGCAGGACCCAAAACTTTGTTAATCAGGCTGACTGAGGGCTACTTCAAGCAGATTACCCAAAAGTGATGACTGCAACAGTGAATACACTCGAACATCTACATTGATGAAGTGTACACAACTGTTCCTTCTCTGGAAGTAGACTCCCAAGCCCCCATTCCAAGTGGCCTCCCCATTTTTACAGAGAACATTACACTTCTAAATTCTTTTAAAAGAATTGTAGTACAAATCTGGGCACAGTGCCCATCAAATTTGCTAGGGGAGCTAGACTGACTTTGGGGCATAACACACTCAATGTCAAGGAGAGCAGTCTTCTAGATTTGGAAAGCTGTATGCTTTTCCAACTCTGCCTTTTAGGGCTACCAAATTCACATTTTAAAATGTCAATAATACATTCTCAAGGAATGTAACAGCTGTGAGGGAGTGGACAAAACTCAAAAATCTTCCTTCCATACCCGTTCTCAAACTTCTTAACACGTGGGGAAGCATGCTCTGAAATGTGATTGTGATGCTGAAAATGCAGCATCCAGGACTGCTTTAATTGTATCAGTAATCAGGATCTTTACTGAGGACCTAGTTCCTGTTGGAGGATGTGAAGATGCAGCTAACTTAATGTCCTAATTCCCAAAGATGAATATGCCACTTAATTCCCTTCACTCTGCAAAAAAAAAAAAAAACACTCAAATACTGAAAATAGCAGAAAATAGTAAGTTTTTCCCTTCTTGCTGACAGGAACAGCCATTACTACATGTTGGATAAAAAGATTAACTGGCTACCAGTTACTTTCCAGAGCTGTTCATCCAAGGAATATGATAATATATACAATTCTTACACAAAGCTACTGCCCCCCCCCCCCCCGCCACACACACACTTAAACTACTTCAAGTTAGAGTTCAAAGCTGCTCCCTTGGGCACCAAGAAAGCACATTAACTCTGGTAAGATCCAAATTCACATTGGCAAATTAGAGAAAAGGCCTTTTCAAGAATGGGATAGCTGTATGGAATCTATCCCAAAAAAAACTTCAAACATTTAAAAAAAAATCTTGTACTTGGACTTCACTTACAAAACAAATGAAGCTACTTTTGTGTTTCTATAATTTTGTCAACTTAGTACATTAAACATGTTCCACCTTAGCTTGATAATGATTTGTACACTCTTTTATTGTACATATTTATATTTTATACGTGGAATTATTTGCTCTTTTTAATGTGAACTAGTACTTTACATGTTGAACAATTAGGTATGCAATCTAATTTCCATAATTTTACCTTGGTCATGGCTAAAAAGGGTCAATATACTAGCTGACTTACCCAGTTATCAAATTAATTAAATGTCCCCTTTTGCAAGACGTTGCTATTTGTACCTCCCTTTTTATAATCTGTTTAATAAAATGGAGGCAGTGGAGAAGACCGCGGAGACCATGGCACACATGCTTTCCTCCTCAGAACTACCCTGTTAAGCAAGCAAGTGCTTTTTTAACAGAAACAGGGCCAAGGGTAAGTCAACTAATGATAGAAATGCCACTCAGAAGGTAAAATCTGAATAGAAAAGGAACATGTGAGCCCCAACCTCAGACTTCACAATCCTTCTCCCCACATATTCTAAAGTGACCCTTCCTCACTTCCAAGCTTATCTGTCCAACAAAGCCTCAAGAAAGATCAGTTGGTTTCTTGCACCAAAAGTAGTTTTCTGCATCTCCAGATCAGTGGGTCTACAAAATAGTTTCCATTGGATACAAATCCTGGTTCCTGCTCAGGCACACCCCCCCCCCAAAAAAAAAAATAAAATAAAAATGTTATCAGTATTAGATGGGTCAGAGTACCTGGAAGTTTCTGCAAGTGGAATTGCCCTGTGGATATTACAGAGGAGGTGCCTCCAGATCAGGATGGAAAATGGTTTTACTCCAGGCTATTTATTACCAAGAAATTGTCCCTGGAGACCCATTTTAGATTAATCAAAACTAAAAATATCTGAAAACCCAAAAGTCAAAATGCTGACCATATAGACATTGCTCCTTTTTCTAAAGCCCTCAAGACAATCTTGGTTGCATTCAACCACAAGGACACCTACCTTCACAAACCAATTTTTGAAGACCATGAGCAGTACCCCAGGTTTGTGGCAAGGGGCAGGCATTAACTATGTTATAAATGTTTGCTAAATGCCTGGGTCCATTTATAGCACATTGTAGAACCAAGGGCATCCATGTTTATCTTTACTTTTGCAATTGTCTTTTGTAGTCTTTTCTAGGCAATTTCTCTACAGGCAATACAGAAGACACTAGACCACACCCTGCATTACCAAAACATTTTGGGATGTCCTACAAGAATGCAACTGCAGTCATAACATATGGGTTGTCCTGCCTCAGGCAGCCCTCGGTCGGCCGGATTCCAAAGTCTGGGTCCGACGTCGGCTGATGTCGCATTTCTCTCCGACGTCACAGCGGCTGGAGTATATAAGCATCAGCCGACGCCATTTTCTTCAGTCTTTCTTGCCGCACGGTGCCCGAAGCAGAAGCAGTTCGCAAGTGCCGGTCGGTCAGCTCCTGTATTCTTCAAATCCAAAGTCATCAAAAAAGCTAAGTACCCCGTTGGGGACCTTTTCTTGCCTCAGCCGATGTCAGAAATTATTGAAAAAGTTAACAATTGTCTGTCTTGTGGTAAACAAATACCTCATAAGGATTTCCACTGTTACTGTCTTCCTTGCCTTGGTCCAGACCACGACGTCTCGGCCTGTGTCGCCTGTGCTCGCTTCAATAAGCGCACTCTCAGGCGCCGGGCGGAGTTCGCTGAAGACTTTTTCGGCGATAAATTTGCTTATACAATGCCGTCAGAACTTCCGACATCGCAGACTCCTAAGAAATGAAAAAGACCGGGACCGACATCCTCGGCCCGCTTCTTCCACCGACTCCATGCCAAAACCTACCGCGAGTGCTCCGGTTCCCCCTGAGACGGTTATTTCACCGCTCCGAACCGAAGACACCACATTACCGATACCTCCGATACCGGAGGCCACACCGACACCAGTTATAGATTTTCCTCCGGACACTGAAACCGAGGAAATACCCAAGACCATTGCTGTAGATAAGGTCACTCCTGCACGTGGAGCTGCTAGGCCTCCTATGGCCATGTCTATTGAGGCCTACACACGTGCTAAGGCAGCCAGCAAGACCAAGCACCTTACTGCTAAAGCCTTACCTCAGCCTACTCCTGAAACACAAATCATGACTATGGCCGCAGACTTAATTTCCATGATTAGAGGTTCACAGGCCCATCCTGAGAGAGGATCCCAGCCTCCTTCTGATGAGGCCCCGGGTTGAACCCTCTGACCCTATCCCTTCAGATGAAGATTCTGAGGACTCTCTTCACTCCGATGGCCAGGAAGAGCTCTTCCAGACCTGTGAGGACTCGGATGCAGAGGATTCCATCCCCTCGGCCTCCCCTCCTGAGGATATTTCTTTTGGGGAAGTTCTGCATACCATGAGGGAACATTTTAAGTGGCAAGGCCAGGAATATTCTGATTCCAGAAAGCGCCTTCGAACCTTCCTTAAAAAGCCCCAACACAGGCCCCTGGCTATACCTCCTGTGCTTGATGTTTTGGATGACCTATACTCTGACTCCAGTGTTACCCCGGATACTCTTCCTCCTGCTCCAGCCAAGCCAGACAGATATTATAGGGTCCCAGAAACACATTCTCATTTCTTTAGGGCCCATGCTGTTGATTTAGAAACTATTTCTCAGGGACCTAAAGGGGTTTCAGCATCCACCTCCAAAAATCCTTTGCCTTCCAACAGGGAAGCTAGGTCATTAGAGAGATGGGGGAAAAAGGTCTACACCTCCACTACTTTATCTATGAGAGCTCTGAATTGCCTCTTTCATATGTTTCAATATCAGGATTACCTGTTAGATGATTTACAGAAAACATTGGCTTCTCCTGAACCTTTAGACAGGAAGTCTTTGCAGGAAGCTGTACATAATTCTCAGCAAATCAGCAATCACTTTCTGCAGTGTGGATATGATGCATTGGAAGCTTCATGTAGGGCAGCTATGACAGGGGCGGTCATTCGTAGACATGCATGGTTAAAAGAACAACCTCTACCAGATTATGTTAAGGCAAAACTCCTTGATGCACACTTGGAAAAGAACAAGCTTTTTGGTGCTAATGCTAAAGATGTGTTAAAGTCCATCGAGGAAAAAGCAAAATCAGTTCAGACGGTCAAAGATTTCCTCCAGGTTCAGCCACCCAGATTCAGCAGGAATTGGCCTTCTAAAAACTGGTCCTTTCCTAATCCTGAAAGATTTCAAAGGGGTAAAAACAGGCGTGGCTGAGGAAGAGGACAATACAGAGGCTCTTACAGGGGACAACAATGGCAACCAGCAAACCAAAGAAGTGACACAGGGGTCTCCCCTGCCCCACAGGGTCAATCTCAATGACTTTCCTCTACTTCCGCTGACCAAGGAGCAAATAAAAGCACCCTTGGGCGGAAAATTATCTCTGTTTTCAGACAATTGGCACAGATTGACAAAGGACAAATGGATTTTGGACATTATAGACCAAGGTTACAGGTTCCACTTTCATACCTTACCAAGAAAACAAGGCATGCCAAACCTACCACAAAACCAGAGGGCAGAGGCTATCAAGCAAATTTCTCTGCTTGCTCAGATCAAAGCAATAGAAAGAGTTCCACAACAAGAACAAGGCCAGGGGTTTTACTCAAGACTGTTCCTTGTTCCAAGAAAAGAAACTCAATGGAGACCAATACTGGATTTGTCCGCATTAAACACTTTTCTCATAGTACCAAAGTTCAAAATGCTGACTCAACAGCAACTCCTTCCCATGCTGGGCAAGGGGTCTTGGCTGATTACTCTGGACCTCAAGGAGGCATACCTGCATGTCCCTATCAGACACAGCTGCAGAAGATACCTCAGATTTCTTGCAGGGCCAGAGCATTATCAATTCTCAGCATTGCCATTTGGCTTATCTACTGTGCCCAGAGTATTCACAAAATGCCTGGCTTCAGTAATTGCTCATTGCAGGCTCCAGGGGATCCAAATTTACCCATACCTGGACGACTGCCTCATACAAGCGGATGACAAATTGATTTTGACAAAAAACTTGAACTATGTCATACAATTGCTACAGGCTCTGGGATACACAGTCAACTTCCAAAAGTCAAGACTTCAGCCATCCCAGCAAATAACCTTCTTAGGAGCCAATCTAGACACAGCCTCTCAAATGGCTTACCTGACAGAAGACAAGCAAGAGAAGTTAACTCATTATTTCAAAGGTTTGGCAAAACTCACCCAGATGACTGCAAGGAGTTTCCTACAGGCCCTGGGTTACATGGCATCATGCATTCTCCTGGTTCCATTAGCAAGACTACACACGAGAAAGCTTCAATGGTACCTAAAAAGCCTATGGTCTCAGCACAGCAACAACCTAGAGACAACCATACCGCTCATTCCATGCCTACAAAAGGAATTCCTATGGTGGGCCTCAGTAAGCCAGGCAAACACAGGTATGTCATTCAAAAAACCTCAGATAACCCAGACCATGACCACAGATGCCTCAGACCTTGGATTGGGGGGGTGCCCATGGAGGGCAGATGTATACAAGGACAATGGTCTCCAAAGGAAGCACATCTGCATATAAACCAAAAGGAAATGCTGGCAGTAATGCATGCCATCGAGGCCTTTCGACAACAACTTCAGCAAGGCCATCTACTAATACGGACAGACAACACCACTGTGATGTGGTACATAAACAAGCAAGGGGGCACCCATTCTTACCCCCTTTACAGACTGACAATGAATCTTTGGGAAAAATCACTAAGCCTAAACATACAGTTGCAATCCCAGTTTGTTCCAGGCAAAGACAATGTGCTGGCGGACAGCCTAAGCAGGAATTTCATAGATCCACACGAGTGGAGGTTACATCCGAAAATCTTCACACAACTCATCTCGACATGGGACAGGCCAGAAGTAGACCTATTTGCCTCCCACCTCAACCATCATCTACAAAAATTCTGTTCAAGGACATATCACCCACAAGCTTGGAAAATAGATGCTCTTTCATTCAACTGGAACTTCCTAAAAATCTATGCATTCCCACCTCTGCCACTGATGACCACATTATTACTAAAGATCAAAGCAGAGAGGCCCAAGGGGATCCTAATAGCTCCAGACTGGTCAAGACAACACTGGTATCCACTACTACGGAGCATATGTCACAACAAAAAGTGGGCCCTTCCGCAATGGCCCCTACTTTTGACTCAACACAACTTCAAAACAGTGCATCCAAACCTTCAGACGCTGCAGATAACAGCCCGGGAGATCCCATGAATAACCTCAATCTATCCCTCTCCAAGGAAGTTCAGCGGATATTAACAGAAGCTTGAAGACCATCCACCAGAAAGGTTTACTTAGTAAAATGGAAGAGATTCAGCATTTGGAATACCAGCAAGGGACATGATGCATCATTATTGAACATCCCACTCATCCTGGAATATTTGGCAGATATGCTACAGAATGGACTCTCATATTCTTCCATAAAGATACATGCTTCAGCTATTTCAGCTAGATATAACACTGATCCGCCTGTGTTTTCACATCCTTTGTTAAGGCAATTCCTCAGAGGAATCAAGAACATTAAGCCACCAAGAAAGGCTCCAGTGCCAGCTTGGGACCTCAACTTTGTCCTAGAAAAACTGACTCTACCTCCCTTTGAGCCAGCAGCTTCAGTTGACTTACAATTTCTGTCATGGAAGACAGCTTTCCTGTTGGCAATTACCTCAGCAAGAAGGGTTTCGGAACTACAGGCCCTAATGGCAATACCACCATTCATAATCTTTCACAGAGACAGGGTCTCCTTAAGAACCAACCCTACTTTTATGCCAAAGGTGGTATCTAGGGTTTCTTTAAATCAAGCTATTCACCTGCCTACTTTCTTCCCCAATCCTGAGAACAAAGGGGAAAAACTGTTGCATACCTTGGACATTCACAGACAACTTCGCTACTACCTGGACAGAACCAAGACCAGTAGGAAGTCTGATCAGCTTTTTGTAGCTTACGCCCCTGGAGTACAAGGAAAAGCAATTTCCAAACAGACTATTTCAAAATGGATTGGACATTGCATCAGATTTTGTTATTCCTTCCATGGGAAGAATGTTCCAGCCAATGTCAGACCACACTCCACTAGAGCTACAGCCACCTCTACAGCATTCTTAAGAGGGGTGCCTACAAAAGACATTCTAGAAGCTGCTACATGGAGCTCCGTGCATACATTCTCCAAACACTACAATCTCCCTTTATACTCCAGATCCAGAGCAGGCTTTGCTTCGGCAGTCCTGCAGGGTTTGATTGCCACACCATCTCTTTCCTAGAGCATTCCTCCTCCCCAGCTAAGCTATGGTATTCAACCCATATGTTATGACTGCAGTTGCATTCTTGAAGGACATAGTACAGTTTTGTACCTACCATAAATGTAGATGTCCGATAGATATGCAACTGCAGTCGGATTTTCCCTCCCTCCATACCCCTCTATGCCTTGGGTCCACTCCTATCCCTGTTTCTCTTAGCTGGGGATATCTGTTATGGTGTATCTGTTTATTGCTTACTTATTTGTCTAGAATCCTGTTTTTGTCTTCCAATTTGATTACAGCCTTCCTTGGAGGGCACCTGGCATCTGGGCAAGAAACACTGAAGAAAATGGCGTCGGCTGATGCTTATGTACTCCAGCCACTCATACGTCGGAGAGAAATGCGACATCAGCCGACGTTGGACCCAGACTTTGGAATCCGGCCGACCGAGGGCTGCCTGAGGCAGGACAACCCATATGTTATGACTGCAGTTGCATATCTATTGGACATCTACATTTATGGTAGGTACAAAACTGTACTTTTCACTTCCAATCCCCTAAGGTCCAACCTGATCCCAGTTCAATAGATGGTATTCCTCAAGGGCACTACTGGATATGATTGACTCCAAGTCCTGCCACCCAACACAAAAAGTGGAGGCTGTCTATGCTTTCTTCACAAAAATGAACTTGCCCAAGAGGACTGCTAGACAAGCACTAGTGATTCTGGGTGTCATTGTTTCAACCATCCTAATGATCTCTAGTTAGATTACACATGAGGAAAATATATTGGTTGCAAGGAACCAAGACCAGCAGTCAGAATCCTTATGGAAATAAATCATAGTATTTTCTTGTATGAAGAGGAGCTAGGCCAGTGGGAGAACCAGATTCAAAAGAACAAATGGATGCCCTTCAAAAAACCACCTCACAAGTGGACCCTAATCATAGATATGTTAGACAAGGCCCGAGTGCTCCCTGGATCCAATGGTGGAAGATGCATGGAAATTGCAGGAGAGAATGCTGCACGTAAATATAAAAAGTATTAGCAGCATTTATGCTGTTGCATTTGAGACATTCTGTTTGACAGAGGCCCTGCAGGTGGTTACAGATAATAGCACAGTAAAATGGTACACAGTCAAAGATTCTTCAACTTTACTTTAGAATACTGCAGCCATTAAGTTCTGCCCATGGCATCTGCCTGGAGGGCTTGGCACTCTTCAGAGTGACTTCTCATAATGTAAAAATTTCATGTAACTGATGCGATGATCAGCTAATTAGTTTTTCTGTATTTAACATGGAAATTAAAAAGACTTCTTTCAGAAAAAAATTGTATCTAACTGCAAATGATGGTGGTGATTATACTTCAACTTTTGATTAAGAAACCTGTGTGAAACCTCTCCCACCAGTCCCCATTGATCTGATACAGCAAAAAACCTAATGGCACTAGTCTTAGATGGGATTTACCTTCTAAATTACCATTATAACTGTGCCATAATGCTCTGGTCATAACTGGTAAGACATACATACTAAAATTATACCAGCTGTGGAATGTCAACTGATCATAATAGAGGTAAAAAGTCACAATCTTAAAGATCTCCATCACCATCCAGTCCCTCTGTTGTCATTAAGGAAATTTTCTGGTGGTTAACAGCTGTTTATCGAACCTACCTTTTGTGACAGTATACTTCAAAGGACTGTGGTTATGTACCATAAAGATTTATTCTACAATCCTAGGTTTAGTTCTCTTAGTTGCCCACTGACATTCTCTGTGACTTTTAAGTCACTAAACCAGGCAAGTGCTCTTAGGTCAGTCCTGCAAAAGAAACTCCTGTAGGCTTGCATGACTAGCAAACGAGAAGAAACAAAAAACGTTCATTGTAGTAAAACAGCATGTCCTACTCTAGCTCTGTACAGCTGCTAAGGTAAGTGAACGGTTAAAAAATATGAATGTCTCCAGCAGTGTTATGACCAGTGACACTTTGAAGAAGAAGCCAAATTTGATATGATGATTTCTGGCAAATAAACTTCATCTCTGATGAAGAATTGAGCAGGTATGAATTTTCTCAGGACACAAGGCATCAGCTCAATTCTAGCATTGTTGAGAAATCCTGTAATGAATGGCATACTTGAATTCCTAGGTTCAGAACTATTGGTCAGTAGTTTATAATTTGCCCTTTTGCCAGACTCATTTAATTTTAACTTTAGGGCTTCTATATAGTTATATTTTGCCATTTACATGTAGCTGCTGTTTTTGCAGCAGAAAGCAGTTGCTTTCATAATTTGGATTTATAGTAATAAACATTATATAGAAATAGAACTGGTATCCAAAAGACTGGGAAGTGACATACACCAAGCTCAGGATTGCCAGATATGTAAAGGTTTGTAGGGGCTAAAAAAAAAAAAAAGGTCCTTCATAAGTAAAGACCAAAAAAAAAAAAGCAGACAGTTCTGCATTAAACAGAAATAGCTCTGCTGTACAATTTTTGATTGGTTCATATGCCAATATACGAGCAATTAAAAATTGCACAACAGAGACTCTTCTATTCAGTGAGGAGCAGCTCACTGTTTCACATTGAACAGAAGTGGCTCTGCTTTGCGATTTATGATTGGCCTGTATGCCGGTATATGATTTTGCCAATCAAAAATTCACAAAGTGGAGGGTGTTTTGCCGGGGTTTTAACCAACAGTGCGGAACTCTGGATTGGGCTGCTGATCCCGGGACAGTCCCGCTCAAATAGGATGCCTTGCAACTCTGACCTAGCTTATCCTTTTTCCAAGAGAAGATTCTGCCTTATGGGGTTGATGGCAAACTGCTAGTTTAAATAAAAGGAATGGTTAAAATCCTAATAAGCGTTCTTTGATTAAAATCCTAATTAGTGTTCTGTGACATAAAGTATGCTGGTGTTTGTATCTGAGAGTTCTCAACTGGAAATTGATCGAATAAGGTTCACTTGGATTTTTTTAATAGAAGTAAGCTAAAGAAAATAAAGAACTCCTCTGTAAATTAGAAAAGGATATTGTGGCCAAGAAGAAAAGATGTTAATTTGAGATAAGAATGGTTATGCTAATAAATTGTTTTTAGGGCAATGTTGACTCTGTCATCATGTCGGTCATGTGATTCAGTTACATCAAATAGAATATGCATTGTTAGTGGCTTTTGGCTGTCCAGTATAGATGGAAGCAGTAGGCATTCAGTTTCATTGAAGGACTTTTATGTAAAGAGAGAATATGACTAGTGATCAAATAAATTACAATGCTGAATCTTTTTAATTATGATTTAATTAATGTTATTTCTGTATTTTAAAAGGACTACTATTTATTCCCACATGCGACAATATCCAGAATGAGTTTAGACAGTGTAAGAAGATGCATCTTGTAGAATACTTCATTAGTAAACAAAATTGGTGAAAACAGAGTAACAATGGTATCAGCATTTGAAAGTTTTGTCACCTCATGAGCCTTCTAATGAATTTAATATTTAAGACTTGTCCATTAATTCATCTGGGGATGAACTTAATCCTTTAGAAAAACATCCTTCTGAACTTGGTCATAGGTATGCACACATTCATTTACCTGATTTAAAAGTGCAATTTCTTTCATACTTCCCATTTTTAATTCTGTTATTTCTGTTTTTGAAACTATATAAACAGTATTTATTTCTGGAATTGCAAAAATGCATATCTACATAGAATGTAATGAAGTGGTTTGGATTTCCAAAAGAAATTAAAAGTTCATTGGTGGTTTGTAAAGCTGCTAAAGATTGAAATGTAATTATGGACAAGCTTCTACTGTATATGAAAGTGTGTGCAATTTCTTAAATCAGGAAAAGGGTTAACAAGGGGTTTCTACGCATCATTCTCAGCAATTCAGTCATGATGATATTTTTAGATTTTGTGAGGGGGTACTGAAAGAGATGCGCTAATGCTTTAAGTTAAACATTCAGTATTCTACATTGTTCTAAAACATTCATGAGTCTTTAGTAAAGTTCCATCTCAGCCTGTTACCTCAGGGGTGAATAGACTTCAATGAAATATATTTTTTTATTGGATAGCTTGTTAAGAGGATGTAAAGAAATGTAAATACTGGTGAAGTTGTGGAGTGATTTTAAGAATGTGATTTGGAAACCGAGGTTTTACTGGCTTATCATGGATGTGAAAAGTGTCTGTAAAGCAAATCCTCACTTGGTTTAAATGCACTTGCACATTACTTATCTTTTACAGTAACTTTAGCTTTTTTGTTTGATATGCAGTATTCTTGTATATAATAAGAAATGGCTTGTTCAAAAGAATGGAACTGTTATGCTGGAATCATTTGTCCTGTCATATGCAAATATACTAATGCCATAATTTGAAAGGAATTTTTTAATACTGAATGATTTATGGTGATTCACTTACTTAACATTTATAGTCTACTCTCCTTGATACAGTCCCACCTGTTATACGCAATTAATCAACTAAAGTTTTCTCCACCCACATTTGACCCCCCTCTCTATCTCCTTTCACTATCCTCCATACACATCACCAATGTCTCCTCCTCCCTCCTATAATCTCCTACCCACCTTGATAGTCTTGACAAGCTTAATTACTCTCATTCACTTTCCTTCCTCCTTACTCCTTTCTTCTTTTTTTTCTGTTTCTCTAACTGAAAACTTACCTAACATATGTGCATACAATTTCATAAAATCAAAATATCTATTCACACTCATACCTCCTCTAAATCCAAGTACAAATCCTTCACTTATTACTTCTACCTTTCTAAACCCACTCTATTAAATAAAACTCTTCTGCTAGATGCCCCCCCCCCACTTGCCTGTCTGGTGCCAGGATCCGCCACATAACCCACGCACTCAGGTCACTCCACAAGTACAAATATGACTCTGTCATTGTCCATGTTGGTGTGAACGACCTGAGACATACCTCCCGGGACTACATGAAAAGAGACATGGAAGAGATCTCCGATCTTGTAGCCCAGGCAGGTATGACCCTAGCCCTGAGTAGCATTCTGCCTTCACCCAGAATGATGCCGTAGTACAAGGACAAAATGATTGACTTCAACAACTGGCTAAGCTTCTGGTGCCATTCTAAAGGGATCCAGTATCTGTCTGCCTGGGATGACATGGTCAACAGACCACGATGCTTTGCCAGAAATGGCCTGCATCTGTCACCCCTGGGATTCTGGATACTGGCTAAGGTTCTTGCTGTCCCTATAGTGCCTTTTCTAGGCAAGGTTCAAATGACAAATTCACCACCGTAACAGGAACAGGCAAGCAAAAACTGAGGGTGATGCTACTCAATGCTAGAAGTCTAAATCTCAAAATGCACTCACTCGAGGCTCTCCTTAAAATGGAGAACATCGATATCTGTGCAGTGACTGAGACCTGGTTCAAGGCTCCAGAGAGTACCCCTGCACTACCAGGCTTTAACTCATACCACACTTTTCGGCCATGTAACCTGGACCGGAACACCAAAGGCTGAGGTGTGTCCATATTCATTTAGGATATCCACACCTCCAGGCTAGTTGCTCAGCATAATGCAGCCGAGGTTATCCAAGTGCAACTAACTCTGGGCAAAACTGCAATCCAAATTGTAGCTTGCTACAGATCACCCACCATGCCCCAGGATTCCCACTCCTCTTTTCTTGATGTACTAGAAAATATTAGGGTTCAACCAAACACCCTAATAATGGGCGATTTCAACTACCCCACCATTAACTGGGAAAACTACTCATGTGCCAACTCCTTAACTCAACGCTTTCTGGAATTCATAAACTCCAATGCCCTGGATCAACTTATCCACACCCCCACCAGGGGCAACAATATCCTAGACCTAGTCATTACCAACATGAGTGACCGGTGTTCCACACCTGAAGTCAACGCCTCACTGGTCCGATCTGACCATAAGCTAATTACCCTAGATATCCACATCCTGCCCCCACCCCCCATTAAGGAAACCATGGTAAAAAATTTCTCCAAAGCCAACTTCATGCTTCTTAAGACAGAAATGGTGAACTTCATGACACCCATGCAGATGGACAATACAGTTACGACTACTGAATCCTACACAATTGCACTTTGTAAGCACTTACATGAGTGCATGGATTGTGCTATCCCAAACAGAACCAAGACGCTATCCTGCAAAAAAGGAAGCCAGTCTGGTGGTCCCCTGCGATAAACAAACTGTACAACAGAAGGAAGAAACTGTTGCAAAAGAGAGTAAAATCCCATGACTGGAGGATCTCCCTGTTCAGCCTCAGTAAGAAGCTGCGATCCCGGATAAAATCCTCCAAAGCTAGTTATGATAAGAAAATCTCCACTGATGCTAAAGACAACCACAAAGCATTCTATAGCTATGTCAAGAATCTCAATGGCAATACTTAGATCTGCTCTGAGTTACAGCACACTGGCACTAAATATTACAGACCCAACTGATATTGCCAACATCTGGCAGATAGGTTCAGTGCTAACTTTACCCCCCACTAACCACCTAAAGAGACCATCTCTGTACCAGAAGAATGCAAAGTTCCTGTAATCACAGCTGCACAGGTAAAAACCACACTCTCCAAAGCCAAGAACACAGCATCCATGGGACCAGACAACATCCCAGGCTGCGTTCTACATGAACTACAGAACAAACAGGCACCCCACCTAATTACCATGTTCAATCATAGCCCCACCTCAGGCTTTGTGCCTGCTGAATGGTACACAGTGATGGTTATCCCACTCCACAAGGGGGAGCCAACACGGAGCCCAGGAACTACTGCCCCATTAGCCTGACGAGCCAGGACTGCAATGCCATGGAACGTATCATCATGGAACTTGTAAACAAAGACATTGGTAATTTCCAAACTCTGGACCCCACCCAGTTCGGGTTTTTAAAAGGCAGATCTTGTCTCCTAAACCTGATAGACGACTTTGAAGCAGTCACCAAAACCGTAGACAAGGGTAAGGTAGTTTACAAAGCCTGTCTAGATCTTGCCAAGGCTTTCAACACCACCCCCCACTCTAGAATTATAGATAAACTCACTAAACTAGGTATAAATCCCTATGTCACAAGATGAGTTGCCAACTGGCTCACTGACAGAACCCACACTGAAAGTAGCAGACTCCAAATCCGACTTCAGACCAGTGACAAGTGGAGTACCACAGGGTTCAGTCCTGGGTCCCGTCCTGTTTGGTATCTACTTCTCTGAATTCCAGGCTAACACAGAAAGTCTTTGACTAATGAAGTTCGCAGATGACTGCAAACTAGGAGCCATAATCGAAACTTCTAATGATGTGGACATCCTACAAAAGGGTCTCACTGAGACAGATGCCTGGTGTCAAAGCCATGGCCTCAAGCTCAAAGCCAAAAAGTGCGTTGTCATCGCCTTTGGTAAAAACTCTGTACCCATGAACTACAACATAGGCGGTAGTATACTTAACACCGAAAGTGTGATGAGACCTTGGGACACAGGTGGACAGTAGTCTCTCCTTTGATAATCACATCGCCACAGTAGTCAGGAAATCCTTCTACATGGCACACCACATCACAAAAGGTTTCTCATCCAGAAAAAGAGAGGTCATTGTTCTCCTCTACGCATCACTCATTAGACCCATTATAGAGTACAACGCCCCTTTTGGTATGTACCTCACAAGACATCTACAACAACTGGAAAGGCCGCAGAAATACGTCACAAAGAGGATTACCGGCCTCAAACCGATGCCCTATGCAGACCGTCTCAAAAACCTCCAACTTTATTCTGTCGCATATTGCCTATTCAGAGGTGATCTCTGCCTAACATACAAAGCTATGTCAAACCCAGAGCTGTTGGACATGCTCCACTTTAAGAAATCCCAATCCCTCCGCACTACACGCTCTAGGGACCTAAACCTTGTCACCACAATAAACAAAACATGCTGGAGGGATAGATTCCTGTCCTAGAGCCTTCCCATACTCTGGAATAAACTACCTATCTATATCAAACAAAGCTCCTCATTAGCACTCTTCAAGAAAAATATTGATGATTGGATGGGAAATAGGAAATTCACCCTGGGGATCACCTCTGTGGCTCTGCTTGACAGTGGCACAGGAAAATAATTTTCTTGGGTGGCAAAAGCCAGGGTACCTTTTTGGCTGGGCTTGTATAGGCCCCAGGGCCGATAGCATAGTACCTACCTATAAACCACCACCATCCTTTTACCCACCTTACACCAACCTCCCCCTCTACTACCAAACACCTTTCTGTCTACTCAATAAATGTACAAAGTCTACTTAATAAAATTACTGACCTGCATTCTTGGGTAGCCCGCTACTCACCACATAACTTAACCCTGTTGAAAATATGGTTAAAACTGCACATATCTAACAGAGAAGTCTTACCTCCTAGCTATAACATTTACTGACAAGACACGCACAAAAAAGGGGGGCGGTGGCAATCCTGTATTCTGAGCAACTCAACTTGTCTCACCTCCCCCAGACTTCTACCCAGCTGAGTTACATATACTTAATTGTCCCTTAACCCCCCCCCCCAAAAAAGAAGAAATTTGCCATAGCAGCCATCAATATACCACCCGGAAATAACATACCCATTCTTGAACCTATATACTCAACAAGACAATTATCTTTGGAGATGTTAACTTTGATTGGAAAAAACTATCAAGCAACTCTTAAAAATCTTACCATCAACCTCCACTGCTTCAATCAACTAATTACAACATCCACCTTAAATAAAGACAGCAGTAACAGCTCCATCTTGAATTGGACCCTAATTTTTTATCCCAATCTTTACCATAACCCTGGCACCCCCACCCCAAATCTGAGTGACCAGCTCCCTATTTATGTGCAAAGACACTCTCTTCAAACTTCCAGGTCTCACCTATACATATACTACTGCAACCTTGCCTACTTTGACGCTGAAACCTTTAATAATAGACTCTCATTAATTTAACTGCTACATCCTCCAAAACCTTCCCCTGCATGAAGCAGTTCTAGAATTCAACCTTACTTCGATATACTTAACTCCCTTGCACTACTGTGGAAAATTAGGATAAAAGCTAACCATGCTCTCTGGCTCACAAAAGATGCACACTCCCTTATGAAAAAAAGAGGTAACATTTGGTAATAATGGCTAAAACTAAATCCATGATGCTACTGCAAAAATAGAAACCTCACCAAAAAGCAAATCAACAAAGATAAGAAAAAATTCTACTAAGATGCCCAATCTGCCCACCATTCTAACCCCCCCCCCAAAAAAAATTCTGTCACACCACTCATACAATCCTCTACCCTGGGGGACCTACTACCCCTAACAATACACCTCAAGAAACTGCCACACTACATAACTTTTACTTCATTGAATCCATTTGCAAACTAACCCACAGTGACCTAAATAAAAATCATCCCCCACCTCTTCCACTACTACCAGTGCAACACCCTTCTCTTTTAAACCAGTCCCCATGGCTTATATAAAATCTCTTCTGCTTAAACTTAAACCATGTGCCCCCTCTTCTGATAACCCACCTCCCCTCTTTCTTAAACTCTCAGCTGACTCTATAGCTTACCCCAGCTCAATTCTTCTAAACAGATCATAGGTTCATAAGATGATACTAGGCTATTGGCCTGGAGTGACCTTATAAGCCTAGCCAAGAATTTCACCCATGTTCCTCAAAGTCAGCACCTGTTTCCACTATCAAGCAGGGACACAGGTGGGATCCCAGGGGTATATCCAAGAATCTACTGTCCTAACATCTGGAAATCTTTCTACACCATGCCACTAATTCAGGAAAGCCTTCTGACCCTGAGTCAACCTGGCTTTAGCCCAAATCATAGTACGTTCACTGCCCTTCTATCTTTCACTCATACTGTTCCAGAGGATAGAGACAAAAAACAACTGGTGATCCTGTCTATTCCTAGACCTCTCAAAAGCGTTTAATACTGTTTCTCACTCTAAGCTACTAACTAAACTATATGATCCCAATGTGTCCACTTCCACTGATGTCCTTCAAGGATGCATCTGCAGTCATAACATATGGGTTGTCCTGCCTCAGGCAGCCCTTCGGTTGGCCGGATTCCAAAGTCTGGGTCTGGCCTCGGCTGATGTCGCACTTTCCCCGACGTCAGAGCGTCTGGGGTATAAAAGCATCAGCCGACGCCATTTTCCTCAGTCTTTCTTGCCGCGCGGTGCCCGAAGCAGAAGCTGTTCGCAAGTGCCGGTCGGTCAGATCCAGAGATTTCAGCTACCGAAGACTTCGGAAAAAACTAAGTACCCCGTTGGGGACTCTTTCTTGCCTCAGCCGATGTCAGACAAAGTAAATAATTGTTTAACTTGTGGGAAACAAATACCTCATAAGGATTTCCATTCTTACTGCCTTCCTTGCTTAGGCCCAGACCACGATGTATCAGCCTGTTTAGCCTGTGCCTCCTTCAACCGACGAACTCTTAGACGTCGGTCGGAGTTTGCAGAGGAATTTTTTGGAGCCGCTTTTGCTTATAAAATGCTGTCTGAGACTCCGACTTCGCATATGGTCAAAAAACGCAAGGAAAAGGACCGACACTCGTGGCCCGCGGTTTCGGCTGAAACCACGGCTAGGCCTACCGCGAGTGTCTCGGTTTCGGCCAAAACAGAGTCCACGGCGATTCCTTCAACCGAAACCATACTTCCGACCACCGAGGCCCAAGAGGCCCCGGCTGAGTCAGCTTCAGAACTCCCTACCGAAGCTAGTGTTCAGGAATTGTCCGACACCATACCTTTGGACATTTCTACCCCTGCACGTGGGGCAGCTAGGCCCCCAGCTTCTATGTCTATTAAGGCCTTTTCCAGGGCTAAAGCTGCCAAACTTTCAAAAGCTTTGCCTGCCAAATCTACATCCCAGAGGCCTTCCTCTAGTTCACAGATCCTCAGCCTTGCTGAGGACCTTATCTCCTTAATTAGGGGTTCACAACCTCACCCAGACAGGGCCCATCAACCTCCTCCAGACAAAAGGCCCAGGACTGAACCCTCTGAACCTCACTCCTCAGATTACTCCACCGATGGATCTGACTTGTCAGACCACCAGGAAGGGGCTTACTCGCCTTATGAGGATTCAGATGCAGAGGAGTCTATCCCTTCGGCCTCCCCTCCTGAAGAATTTTCCTTTGGGGAGACTTTACACTCCATGAGAGAGCACTTTCAATGGCAAGGTCAGGATTTCTCTGATTCTAGAAAAAGATTAAGGACCTTTTTGCATTTGCCTCAGCATAGGCCCTTAGCTATACCTCCTGTTGTAAATGTAATTGATGATGTGTACAATGATGTCAGTACAGCCCCTGATTCTCTTCCTCCGGCCCTTGCCAAACCTGACAGATATTACAGGGTCCCGGATTCTCATTTCCATCTGTATAAAGCACATGCTGCAGACCCAGAAACTATTTCTCAGGGCCCTAAAGGGGTTGCAGCCACTACTGCCAAAAATCCCTACCCTCTGAAAGAGAGTCTAGAGCTTTAGAGAGATGGGGAAAAAAGGTGTATACATCTGCAACTCTTTCTGCCAGGGCATTAAACTGTCAATTCCATATGATACAGTACCAAGAGTTTTTGTTAGAGCAACTGAATAAGAAACTTTCTTCTCCTGAACCCTTAGACCGTAAATTCCTTCAGGATTTGGTACATAACTCACAACAGGTTAGTAATCATTTTTAAAAATGTGGCTATGATGCACTGGAGGCTTCATTTAGATCAGCTATGACTGGGGCAGTTATTCGTAGGCATGCCTGGCTGAAGGAGCAATCTTTGCCAGACCATGTCAAAGCTAAACTCCTCGATGCTCCAATGGAGAAACAAAATTTATTTGGCTCCCCTGCACAGGAGATTCTAAAAAAGGTTGAAGAAAAAGCAAAATCTGTGCAAACAGTAAAAGATTTCCTGCAAGTTCAACCACCGAGGTTCAGCAGAAACTGGCCTGCAAAGAATTGGTCCTTTCCAGACTCTACCAGAGCCCAGAGAGGCAGGAACAGGCACCCTAGAGGCAGAGGTAAATCGAAGGGCTCCTACAGTGGCAGCCTGCCAACCAAAGGAGTAGTGCAACTGCTACAACTACAACCACTACTACAGGACAGACCCAATGACTTGACTCTGATTCCACCTACCAGGGATCAACTGGAAGCACCCTTGGGCGGAAAGCTGGCTTTATTCTCAAAAAACTGGCATTGCATTACAAAGGATACATGGACATTGCAAATAATAGGCAAAGGATGCAGGTTTCACTTCCACACTTTGCCAAAAAGAAGCGGAATGCCAAACCTTCCACCAAATCAGAAGGCAGAGGCTTTAAGACAAATCAGCAATTTACTTCGGATGAAAGCCATAGAAAAGGTACCATGTTCAGAACAAGGCCAAGGATTTTACTCCAGACTATTCCTTGTACCAAGAAAAGAAAACCAATGGAGGCCTATTCTCGACCTGTCTGCACTGAACACTTATCTCATTATGCCAAAATTCAAAATGCTGACCCTACAGCAACTTCTTCCCATGTTGGGCAAGGAGTCTTGGCTGGTGACTCTAGATCTCAAGGAGGCATACCTGCACGTCCCTATCTGACCAAAATGCAGAAGACACCTCAGATTTCTTGCAGGATCAGAGCATTATCAATTCTCAGCATTGCCCTTTGGCTTATCTACTGCGCCCAGAGTATTCACGAAATGCCTGGCATCAGTAATTGCACATTGCAGACTTCAGGGAATTCAAATTTATCCATACCTGGACGACTGCCTAATACAAGCGGACAACAAGAAAAATTGTTAAGGGACTTGGCCTATGCCATACACCTGCTACAGACCTTGGGATACACAGTCAACATCCAAAAGTCAAGACTACTACCATCCCAAAGGATAACCTTTCTGGGTGCAGATCTGGACACAATCACCCAGATGGCTTTTCTCACAGAAGAAAAACAAAAACAACTTCCAGATTACTTCATGACTCTGTCAAGACAAACTCAGCTTACTGCAAGGAAAGTCCTGCAGGCCCTGGGTTACATGGCATCTTGCATAATTTTAATCCCACATGCCAGGCTGCATATGAGGAAATTACAATGGTACCTAAGGAGTGTATGGTCTCAACACAGTCACAGTTTAGAAACCAAGATACCAATCATTCCATGCCTTCAAAAGGAATTCCTGTGGTGGGCTCAGGCCTGCCAGTCCAACAGAGGGTTGCCTTTCAACAAACCAAAAACAAGGCAGACCATCACCACGGATGCCTCAGACCGAGGATGGGGAGCACACATGGAGGACAAATGTATCCAAGGCCTATGGCCTCAAGGGCAGCTAAGCATGCACATAAACCAAAAGGAAATGCTGGCAGTGAGGCATGCAATGGAGGCATTCAGACCCTTCCTCCAACAAGGACATCTGTTAATAAGGACGGACAACACAACGGTCATGTGGTACATAAACAAACAGGGAGGCACACATTCCTACCCTCTATGCCGGATGGCTATGAATCTGTGGAATCTATGCCTGAATCTCACTATTCAGCTGCAGGCCCAATTCGTACCAGGAAAAGAAAATACACTAGCAGACAGCTTAAGCAGAACTACCATGGATGCACACGAATGGATGCTGCATCCAGACATCTTCAAACTCATAACAAAGACATGGGGAATGCCGGAGATAGATCTGTTTGCCTCCCCACTCAACCACCAACTGAAGACATTCTGCTCAAGGACATACCACCCACAAGCTTGGAGGGTGGACTCTCTCTCTTTCAGCTGGAATGCCCTAACAGTATATGCCTTCCCACCTCTCCCATTGATGTACAAGGTTCTACTGAAGATCAGGGAGGAACAGCCAAAAGTGATACTAATAGCTCCGGACTGGCCAAGACAACACTGGTATCCATTATTGAGAAGCATGTCTCAGACAAAATCATGGCCTCTCCCCCTATGGCCTCTTCTTCTGACGCAGAACAATTTCAAGACCCTGCATCCCAACTTGAAAACATTGCAGCTAACTGCCTGAAAAATTCCTTAAACCCCAATCAAACTATTTTATCTCAGAGGGTGAAGGACATTATCCTGGAGGCTCGCAGGCCCTCAACAAGGAAGAAATACTCAGCTAAATGGAAGAGATTTCTCATTTGGAGCACATCAAAGGGTACGGATGTCACAGTGGCAAACCTAACACATATCCTGGAATACTTAGCAGAATTGTTCCACAATGGCCTGTCCTATTCTTCCATTAAGATTCATGCTTCAGCAATCTCAGCAGAATACAATGTGGATCTACCTATCTTCTCACACCCTCTCCTCAGGCAATTTCTGAGAGGGATAAAAAATATTAAACCTCTAAGAAGACCCCCTCTACCTGCCTGGGATCTCAACTTTGTGCTGGAGAAACTGACACTACCTCCTTTTGAACCAGCAGCATCAGCGGATCTACAGTTTCTATCTTGGAAAACTGCATTCCTTCTGGCAATCACTTCAGCAAGAAGAGTATCCGAGTTACAAGCATTAATGGCAGTGCAGCCTTTTCTTATTTTCCACCAGGACAGAGCGTCACTAAGAACCAATCCTACTTTTATGCCAAAGGTGGTATCTAGGGTATCCTTGAACCAAGCTATTCACTTGCCTACGTTCTTCCCTAATCCACAGAATAGAGGGGAAAAGCTTTTGCACACTCTGGATATACACAGACAACTACGCTACTACTTGGACAGAACAAAAACTAGCAGAAAAACTGACCAGCTTTTTGTAGCATATGCAACTGGGGTGCAATGCAGAGCAATTTCCAAACAGACAATTTCAAAATGGATAGGAAATTGCATTCGCTTTTGCTACTCCTTTCATGGAAAGACAGTTCCTGAAAATATCAGGCCTCTCTCCACAAGGGCCACGGCCACCACTACAGCCTTCCTACGGGGGGTGGCTACCAAGGACATTTTAGAAGCTGCTACTTGGAGCTCCGTGCATACATTTGCCAAGCATTACAATCTACCTTTATACTCTAGATCCAGAGCAGGGTTTGCAACTGCAGTTCTGCAGGGGATCTTAACTACACCTTCCTTTTCTTAGTACCTCCTCCCCCAGATTGGCTATGGTATTCTACCCATATGTTATGACTGCAGATGCATCCTTGAAGGACATAGTACAGTTTTGTACCTACTATAAATGTAGATGTCCAATAGGTATCCATCTGCAGTCAGGATTACCCTCCCTCCTTCCCCTCTGTGGTAGTCCTAGGGTGCTTACTCCTCTTTTAGCTAGCTGGGGGAATCTGTTATGGTGTATTTGTTTGTTTATACATGTATATAATTTGCAAATGTTTGGAAATTTTCAACATTTATCCAAATTTAGCCTTCCTAGAGGGCACCTGGCATCTGGGGCAAGAAAAACTGAGGAAAATGGTGTCGGCTGATGCTTTTATACCCCAGACGTCCTGACGTCGGGGAAAGTGCGACATCAGCCGAGGCCAGACCCAGACTTTGGAATCCGGCCGACCGAAGGGCTGCCTGAGGCAGGACAACCCATATGTTATGACTGCAGATGCATACCTATCGGACATCTACATTTATGGTAGGTACAAAACTGTACTTTCTCTGGTTCTCCATCTATCTCAGTAGGTTACAGTCAGTCAGATGGCAAGCTACCTGCTCCCCTTTTCTACCTATCCAGACAGGAGTCTCCCAGGGCTCAATTCTAGGTCCTCTTCAATATCTTTACTAACAACCCCCCCCTTATACAATATGCTGATGATTCTACTCTTATAGCCCTCTCTGATAACATCACTCGCCTTCATTACTCAAAGCTCATGTCTCACCATTGAACACTAGCTTACTGGTAATCAACTCATTCTAAAGCTGAAAAAAGCAAACTTCCTTCTCTCACTTCCTAAATCTCTCTCCCATCATAAAACCACCCTCACCATCTCATCTCTTGATAACACTATTATTAAATCTGACTCACACCCTAAGCTCCTTGGCACCATTATCTATGACCAATTTAAAATTTCACCTCCATATTTAACAATGTATTAAAGAGACTCATCAAAAACTGGGTCTACTCTATAGAAATAAACAAATCCTGTCCTCCGACTCCAAACCTTCTCGGGCATAGGCATTCCTGCTTCCCTGCCTTCTCTATGCCTCTCTGAATACGTACACATCTACAATTTACCTTAATAACCAAACTTGAACAAACGTATAACAAAATAACTAGATTTGCAAGCAACCTTCCATACAAATCTCACCACTGCCTTGCTCTAAAACAACTCCAATGGCTTGAATTCCCCCCAACTACTGCTTCTATCTCAGCTTCAGTTCACTCACTCCTTACTCAGTAAACCTTCAGCCTACCCTTCCCATTCCTCTCTAGTTATCCCTCTATACTCCTACCCATACTCTCCATAGTTCTGAGCAACTACTTCTTGACATGTAGAAACCTAATAAAACACAGGCAAATTACTTTACAAAAGTACAGCTGCAGTGGTGGTGCTGCAGTAACGTTGTCGCCTCACAGTAAGACGTCTTGTTCAATTCTTAGCTAAAGCGTCTTCTGTGTGGAGACATGCGTGAATGGGCGTACCTTCGTTGAAGGTTGTGCTTCAGGCCTGGCAAGTCGGTACATAAAAATCTACTGCCAATCATTAGTGGACCGGAGTTCCGCTGTGGCGACCCCTAACCGGGAAAAGCCGAAAAATACAAGTGTCCCAAGCCTGGAACAAACTTCCCCAAATATTCAAAATATCAAGTACACCAACCAAATTCACTGACATTTAGAAGCCATACTGGCTGAAACACTTGGTGTCCAAGGGTCATTTGCATATATCCCATGTGTCTCTATTACAGGAGGTTTAAGGTATCAGACAGTGATAACTGTACTTCGGTTAGGTTCTTTCAGTTTTTACAAATTAATAAAGCAATCACATTCATACATGGATGGGGTTTACTACTACCAACAAATCGGTGGTCCAGGATTATTTCGAATAAAGGAGAATTTGTACTACGTTCTAGGAGTCAAGGTTCTGATTGCTTTTGCTTACTAGTGGGGTTTACTACTACCCATCTTAGGAGTTAGTCATGATCCCTGTTGCTGCTTTTTATCACTGAATAGGTGTTTTGGCATGGTTATCATACCAAATTAAAGGTTTAGGTCAGTTTGCCTGTGAGTTCCTTGTGGCAGCAACAGAAATAAGTAACTAGATTAGTACCTGAGACAGGTTCTCATATGTTTATATTTGGGTGAGGGCATTGTTTTTCAGAAGCAAGACATTTTGCTATTTGAATTTTTTCTCCACTAGAGCATGGGTGCTGGAACCATAGAGTGAGGGGGGGGGGGGCGACTCTATCCCAATTAGTTTTGTTTTCCATGCCACAATGACGTCTGTTTACGAGCAGAAAGGATTATTCAGAAGCTGCCTCAATGATGTCAGTTTATATGTCCAGTTTGTGAGCAGGAACGGAGTATTCAGAAGCTGTTTGCAAACAGGAACAGCAAGGATTATTCAGAAGTGTGTGTATGGCTGTTTGTAAGTGGGAGCTGCAGACTGTAATTGCAGAGTGGAGCAGGAAGGATTTATCAGAAGCTGAATATTGCAGTAGGAGGATTTATCAGACCCTGAATACTGACTGCCGGATCAGAGTGAGTAAACTAGGGGGGTGTGTATGTAAGTAAATGCTCCCCCAGAGTCATAATAAAGCTTTTCTATATTGCACAGATTATAAACAAATTGATTGTGACTATATCTAGAGATGTTGTCCCCCATTACAAAGCTCTCATTATGTCAATTATTTTATATAATGCCCACTTTTGCATGTAGCTGTCCAGCCCCTGGCAACAATTGGAATACCTTCAGAAATACCTTACTAAAAGGATACAAGTCCTAAACAATAGGTCTTGCATGAACCACCTCAAAGATGTAGTACTATACTCAGTATCCTGCAGAGTGCTTAGAGGTGACATGTCTGGCATATAAAGCATCCTCCGACATAATACAGATAAACCTACTGAACATCAGCAAGTCAAATGGCATCAGAAATACTCAGTCCAGGTATCTAAACTGAATGTTGTGGAGAGATGGATATATATATATATATATATATATATATGTCTATATATCACAGAGGCTATCGCTGTTCTGGAACAAACTATCCATAAAAATAAAGCAAAGCTCATCCATCCATATTCAAATGCAACTTGGATCTAAGGATGGGTAATAGAAAATGTACTCCAGGATTTCCTCTCATGCCACTAATGGATAGAGGCAGTTTCTAAATGCTGCATCCCTTACATGGCCCCCTCAAATTATCTATGTTATGATCACAGTTGTTCTCACTAGGGTTAATATACAATTAGCCATGGGGATAGCTGAGACCAATCAGAAAATGTTAATTCAAGCACCAAAAGGGAATTGGCTAAGCTTAAAATGTCCTCCAAGTGAACCTATGTTGGGGTAGCAAATAGTTATAAAATTTACCCTTTTTACTTTGCTAAGTGCCCCTGTCACCCTCCACCCCCCCCCCCCAGTCCTTAAAAGCTTCTGGTGCCTATGCACTAGAGTCAGTCAGGGTTAACATAACCATTCAAGCTTAATGGATAAGTACTGTACCTGATGTTTGTCAGTGTGTGTGATAGGCTTCACTGCATAGACCATTCTTTCTCAATCCTTGGTCCCAAACTGTGGGAATCTCTCCCTTCTTTTCTTAAAGATCATTCTTCTCACCCCATTTTTGATTCGCAAATAAAGGCACATTTCAAGATTCTAGGAAAATGTAACTTGTCTAGAGTATAAATTAAGCTTTTCATTCCTTTCTTCTGTCTACAAGGGGTTGCTAAAAAGTTCTAAACCTTTACCAACTTTCTAAATTCTAAGCATTATTTTGCCTCTGTCGCTGAAAACGAGGGTTATTTCATTTTGTAAAGTGCCAATTTGCAGAATTGTAATATGTCATGACATTGTATCAGATCTTTGATTGAACCATGTCTACCAAAAAGTGTGGAACTTTGAGCTGTCATGAAGTTCCTATTCCTGCAGAAGAAAACTCCAAAGGAAATCCATGAATATATGATGCAAACATTGAGTGACAAGTGCCCTTCTTACTCGACTGTAAAGAAGCAGTTTGCAAACTTTTAGTGTGGAGATTAAGAACAAAGATGCAGCAAAGTTTGGGAGGCCTCAAACAGAGTCAACCCCTGAAATTGTTTACCAGGTCCATGACATGATTTTGGCAGATCAGCAAATAGCTAAAACAAATGCTGAGACACTACAGATATCCAGGGAATATGTTGGGTTTATAATCCATGAGCAGCTGGGTACATAGAAGCTGTCAGGCAAGTGGGTACCCAAATGTTTGAATGCCAATGAGAAAAGTCATCGAGTGGACACTTCCAAGTTGATTTTGTGGCATTTTTGTTGAGCTGGTGCCAACTTTTTGGAGCAACTAGCTACTGCTGATGAAACCTGCATACACCACTATGATCCTGAGACAAAACAACAGTTCATGCAATGGCAGTACTCAGGTTCAGCAAGGCCAAAGAAGTTCAAGACCCAAAAGTAAGCAGGAAAGATCATGGCCACAGTGTTTTGGAATCAGGAGGATGTTCTAATGACTATCTTCCAAGGAGCCAAACAATTAATTTAGAATACTACTGTAATTTGCTGTTCTGATTAAGGGAGGCATTGAAAAAAAGAGAGGGAAGCTGTGAAAAGGAGTTCTATTTTTGCAAGACTGCACCTGTTCACAAGGCTGGCAAAATGATGGATGCTTTGGCAAAATTACGGTTTGAGTGCATAGACCATCCATCCTACTCACCAGATCTTTCTCTATTTCCTGCTTCCAAACCTTAAAAAGAGTTTGAAAAGGCAGCAATTTTTACGTGATTCGGAGGTGATTGCAGCAGTGGAGTAGTATTTCAATTACCAGACTTCAGACTTTTTTTGGCAGGGTTACAGAAGCTTCACACACAATGTGCCAAGTGTGTTGAACTTTGGGGAAAATATATTGAATATCTTTTAAGTTTCATGGCTCCACATCATTCCCTTCTTGGTCGGGCTTAGAACTTTTCAGCACCCCCCTTTTACATACCTTGCTCTGACTCTGTTTTTGATTGTGATTCTTTCAGCTTGCCAACTCTGATGCCACTCTATATATAATGCATGTATATACTGCATTTTTGCAGTCACTCTGTAAATTATATAATTTATCTATTACCTTTATACCCTCAAACCATCTATGATATTCACTTTGTATATAATATATGTATATGTATTGCATTTTGACATTCTCTCTGTGCATAATGTCATATATCTGTTGTGTTTTTCCTAGGCTGAGACTGAAGTAGGTCCAGTGGGATCAGTGATATACCTCTGTTAACAAATTCAGAATAAATGATAGGAGGGGGGCAGTAGTTTTCCATTGTTTTCACATGCATGGTACTGGCAGTAGTCACTGACTGGCATGTGGGGGAGGCATAGATGATTAATATTGGCCCATCCAGCATGTGTGTGTTTTTGCCCTTTACCACTGTTGATACCTGTTGATGGAATGTGTCTTGCATTGTAGCCTTTTGGTGGTGGTAGATGTTGTTTATGCATATGGATCACTGGCCCACTCGTACTCTGTCATTTAACTGTGTGCTCAGACTGAAGTACTGTGACATGCATGGTGTTTGTCACTTTGTGACAGGGGATGATATCAGTTTCATAAAGTATTGTCATGTGTGCACTGGCTCACAGTCATTGGTTAGTATATGGTAGGGCACAGGTTGCATCGCCATCTCAATCACCATATCTGGTGTCCTCCTGTCCCATTACCAGTATTAATGGGTGGAATGTTTGCTGCATTGTCATCTTTAGAAAATGAGAATACTTGAATATGTATTGATTAATGCCCTGCTTCTGCTTTGTATTGATTTCATATATGCTTATAATCTGAAGTTCTGTACCATGTTTGGTGTTTGTCAGTGGGTGTTAGTTTTGCAGTGGAACTATTAATGTGCATGTATGTTGACAGTGGTCACTGGCTAGCATGTGTGTGTGTGGTGGATCTCAGTTGTTCAGCACCATCTCATTTAGATGAGCCCCATGTCCAACAATGGCATGCCATTAATTGTGAGAAGGATGTGTGCTGCATTGTGGCTTTAGTGGTTGAGAATACATGTTCTTTGTTTAAGCATATGTACTCAAGGTGGGTTGAGAATGTATGTACTCTCAGATTATTGGCTTATGTGTGTTTCAGGCCAGTTGCATATGTGCTCATACTTTGAAGTACTGTATCATGCCTGGAGTTTGTTATATGTTGCATGAGAGTTGACAATGTTCATTTGTACCGTCATATGCATTTACATTAGCTAAGGTATTTGCTTAGTATGATTTGAGGTGAGTCACAGGTAACTGGTACTATATGATTTAGACATATCTTGTGTTTCCTAGTACTGCTAATGATACTGGTGGGCAGAATGCTATATCATGGCCCTTGGTGGTTGTGGATATGTGCTCCCACACAAATTACTGACCTGCTTATGCTTTGTACAAATTGCATATATGCTCAGACTTTGAAGTACAATGCCACGCCTGGTGTTTGGTGGGTGTGGTGGTGGAGTATCACTTTAGCAGTGGCTATCACATGTTGCTGAATTGGCCACGGTCATTGGCCAGCATGTTGGACAAGCACATGTGTAGGTATATACCAGGCTAATGACCACTAGGGACATTATAAGCTTAACCATACATTCTGACCCATTTGCTTCCCTATGTATCATGGTGGTTTACTAGAAAGGAGTATGTTAGGACATTTCTGGAGGTCATGTGAAGAAAATATATTAGTTTGGGCATTACTGTCTCCTCTGTCTGAGAGACATGGGGGCCAAACCTTGGGTATTCAAGGTTATGCTTAAATAAGGTCAGGGAAGGACTCTGCTTCACGTGAATGGGAAGCCTGTTCGGGAGCATGGAGATCCTCAGACACATATCTGTCTCAACAATGTGTCTTATTTATGTCACAAGCAAAATTTACGTCTTTGGAAATAGTGGTTCTGATGCTGTTCATTTTGAGGATGTGCAACAGGTTCATCACAGCTGGATCCGAGGATGTCTTGTATCCCAGGCACAGATCACCTCTTCGTAAACCTGTAGGAGATGGTGTATAGAGATAGAGCTCTCATGGCACTCTGTATAGGACAATGTGTTTATAGCCTGGATTCTCCTGGTAAGGAATCTTTGTGGATGTTCCAACTGTTGCATATGCCTGGTCAGGTACATGCTGAAGGGGGCATTATACTCAATGACAGGTATGCTAAGGGCTGAATAGAGTGGCACTATGACTTACTTGGACCTGAATGCCATTCCCATACATATAAGTTGGATGACATAGAATGATTTTCTTACTATCTTGACCTCATGTTGCCCAAAGGCCAGATTAACATCTACATATGTTTCCAGATCCCTGACCACCAGGCCAACTCTTAGGGTGTCTTATCAATGGTGTAATTAGTCTTGGTGGCAGTTTTCCCAAATATATAATAATGCATTTCTTGTCCGTGAATTATAGTTGATGACTTTGGTACCAGCCATTTGTCTGTGTTAGACCCCCTTGTAAGATTTTTGTGTCATGGGGGAATCTAAGATGGGTCCCAATTTGCAGTCATCTGTGAACTTGGTCAGACAATGGCCCTTAATATTGTCATTTACTTCTCAGAAGTAGATGCCAAATAGGAGTGGTCCCAGCACAAACACCTAAGGTACTCTGCTGGTGACCATTCTGTTAGTGGAGGTGGTTATCACCAATCCTGATTTCTTGGGTCCTGTCTGTGAGGCAGCTGGCAGTCCACTGAATTATGTAGGGGTTTATGTTCAGTTCAGTGAATTTATCAACTATGCCCGAGTGGGGTATTGTATCAAATGCCTGTTCTGGTTTCACCTCATCCATTGCCTTGGTAACCTTCTCAAGGAAGTCCACCAGATTTAGTAGCCATGGCCTTCCTTTGGCAAAGCCAAATTGAAGTGGGTCCAGTGCCTGAAGGATGCCTATGTCTTTATTGATCATTTCTATGATAATTTGTTCCATGGCTTTGCATATTAGATGAGTCAGACTAATAGGTCTGTAGTTTCCAGGGTCAGTTGATGGTGGGTCCACCTTTGGGAAGTGGGATAACCTTTGCACTCCTCCATTCTTATGGTACAAAGGCCATTTTGAGGCTATAGTTGAAAGGTGACCGAAGTGGTCCTTAAAGGTTGTGTTTCAAGCTATTTAGAAGGCACCCCAAGAGATTGTCTGGGTCCATTGAGGATGTGTTTTTGGTCTTAGTGAACGTCACCAGGACCTGTTCCCTGTTAATAGGTGGGGGGGGGGTTATGCTAGTAGGTATTTCATGGGGGAGTTGAGCTGAATTTTCAGTCAGCAAATTTGCTATGTCACTCTGCTCCGTGAAGGTGGCACCACTACTATCACTTCAGCACACTTGTCATAATCCAGCTTGTTGGACGTAATTAGTCCTTTAGTTTCCTATTTGTTTTAATTAGACAACTACTCCTATCATTGTGGGAGTTGCTGTCCTGATTTTAGCCATGATACTTTTCCTTTTGTTATAGACATCTGGTGGACTGTGTAATGCGAGCCATGCAAGCACCATCTCATTCAAATATGTCCTGTGTGGCCTGGTAGTTGTACTAGTACTAGTGTCCAGAATGTTTGCTGTATTGTGGCTGTTAGTGGTTGTATACATTCCTATTGATTATTGGCCTGCTTGTGCTTTGTAACAGTTGCTTATGTACCCTAACTTTGAAATACTGTGTCATGCCTGGTGTTTATCAGTAGTTGTCTGCACCAGTGAGTGTGGCACTCAGACCAGTATCAGTAAGGATATTGTTCTCCTAGTCAACATGGTGAAAATTAATTTCTGCACCAAAAGTAAAAGTACATGCACATGGGTGCACAGCATTGTCTTTCACATATTGTAAAATATTTTATTAATACGTGATCATCTTTGTTTTGTGTACTTTGTTCTCACATCTAAGTGAGGGAATATTCATTGAATGAGTGTGCTATAATACATAATGAAATAGTTTGAGTGATGTATTGTGCTAATTACACCTCTACAGTGTGACACTGGTAGAGACTGATTTAGATAAGTTGGACAAATGAACATGCACTTTGTTTTGTGTAGATTATACTTCAGTTGTCATTGATGTCTGTGTGTTATGTGCAGGAATGACCACATTTCATTTATCAACTGTTATACACTGAAATGCAGTTGCTACAAGTATATATGTGCAGGAAGTGGATAAATAGTTCACTTTTGGGGATGGGCATATGTTAATTAGCACAATTAGCTGTGTAGCACTCCATATCTAATCAACATAGTCAGCTTGTGTGGATATTAGATATTACAGAGTATAACATAGCAATATGTTTTTCAGTAAAAACAGCCCTGCACCCTCCCTATAAAGATCATGATTTTCAAGTTACATACTGGATATCGATTTTTCAGTGCTGAACCTGCTCATGCTCAAAAAGTTATGTATAACAAATGTTAGTAGCTAAACATAACATACATCATAAGACTGCATAGCAGTGCAATGTCACTCACCCAGTATCATGATTCATTGTTTATTTCCCTGGCTTTGTTTTGAGGAGGACACAGGGTGTGTAGCTTTTCAGTCCTGGGTTTTGGACTGATGACATTAGACGTGTAGTGGACTGTGCATCGTGAGCCATGCAAATTTGCATGGCACAGTAATTCAGGAAGCAGGGGTACTTGACATCCAGTTGACAGCAGTGTCTGTGGTCCATGGGCTACTTAATAATGCTATCATTGTTATAATGTGTTGCACTACCAGAAAGAGAGGAGGGCACACCTCCATACATCAATCCTATACCTCTGGTTATGCACAAGGGGTGCCAGTCATATAAATTATTAATATTTTATTCTGTTGCAGCATACAGACAGGCTATTGGTAAGTGATAGTTGATGTTTCATAGATTGACAAGGTATAACTGACCCTTCTAAGACTGAATGTAATGCAGTGCATCAGTGCATAATGAATGGCCCTGAAAAGGATATGTCCACTGTGTGATCAAGGCAACGATGCTTGTTGTGATACCACAACAATGAATATCTGGGTTGCTGCATTTAGGTATTGTATTAATTGAGAATTTCTGTATTGATGTATGTATGAATGGTGAAATCTGCATTTAGCAATTTTCTTTAATTTTTTTTTCCTTTTTTGGGGGGGGGGGCTCTTTTATTGCTCCTGGCATGGTTAACTGTGGATGTACATGGTGTAATATTATAGTTTTTTGTCTGTCTGTTTTGAGTTAAAGTATAAGTTGGGTACCTGGATAGGACAGTGGGTCTATGATCAGAGTTTTACGGAGTCTGTGTTTTTCATCTGTCTACAGGCCTGAACACTGGATCATATGAACCAAAATGTGTTTTTGGTTGCCCTTACAGGATGGTACCATATTTGTAATTAAAATTATGCTATTTGATGTTTTCCTGATTTTAAGATAGCCTCATATGAGACATCCCAGTCCTGTTTAGTACTCTTGATGATTTTGGAAGGATTTCTGGATATAAAATAATGTTACCAAAAGCATGCCATTTTCTTTTAACTTTGTCCCACCTCAGGATTTAAGGAATAAATCTTTCTGTGAGGACATACTAAAGCCAAATATTTTGCAGTCAGTTGAATATTTGATAAGGTTCTAATATGAGGCTGTGCTTAATGAAATTAAAAATGCATTTCAAAGTCGGAAGTCCTTGATTTTAAAACTGATCTACTAGTGGGTACATGTATTATAGTCCTTTGGATTACTGCAGATAATTTACTTAGGGCAATCCTTTTGGCATTATTCCATGAAGACATTTTTCATGAGACAAAAAAAAGTGGATGGTAGTATTTTTTGGGACAGACATGACATTGGTGGCCTAGGATAAATTATTGTGATGTTAGGGTCAAGTAGGATTGGTAATTCCAGATATTCAAAGTTATCCAAAGATACTTTAGTTCTGTATTAAAAGCCACATGGGATCTTGCATGTCCAGGTGGAAGGCAATGAGTTTGGGGAAAAAATATAACCTCTCAGTAGAGGATAATTGGTTTGGAATGCTTTTTGTGGGAGTACTGCTAAATGCATGGGTCTGCTTGTCATATGTGTTAGAGAAGGATGAGTGACATGGTGTCAGAAGTGGGATGTCTAAAGAACATGGTGTTGGAGGCGGCATGCCTAAAATGACTTGGGAAAATTCCTTGGAACTGGTGGAATATACAAGAGTGAATCGTCCCTACTGTACATATACTTCACAAAACAGGTCAGAAACAAATTTCAGATATTAAAATTTGCTCAGCACTATTTCTTATTTGCAAAATATGAAATGAGGCATACAGAACATTCTAAATGATATTCGCATAAACCAATATGTACGATATTGATCAAAATATTTGAATTACTATGGAAAATGTTTGAAATAACTTCTGAATTGCATAAATCTAATAAAATAAGGAGAAACAAATGGTTTTACAAAGCATGTATTTTCCTATTAAGCAAAGATAGTAAAGCAGTGTATAAAGTATTTGCATGTTTGCGCAGTGTTACTGTAAAGCTATTTCAGAAAACTACAGCCATTACAAGACATATTTCACAGAATACAGTCATTACAGAGCATATTTTGCAAAGTACAGTATTTCAAAGAGTTTATTGTGCATTTGAATGTTATTACAAGCTCACGGAACAGTTTGTTCGTACATAATTACAAGGACCATATTTTCAGTGTATTTGTGCATACTTTGTGGGCATGGCAGATGGATTTCAAAAACCCAGTGCACTTGTGTTTGATAGCAATATTGCTGAGATCTGAAGAGTGTTTGAGCAAGAGTACATCATTTTCATGCAGGCTGTATTTTCTGATAAAGATGACTGTACAAAGGCATTCATTCTACTTAATTTAGTTGGGTCAGAAGCCATTGAAAGGGAGCATTCATTTGCGTATGCACCTGCTGTCTATACAGGAGAGGGAGAAAACCATCATATTGTTGTACAGGCTGAGTCAAGGGAGGGCCCAGGTGCTTAAAATGTAAATTTAGAGACAAGTGTAACCCCCCAGACAAATGTTACAATGGAAAGGCACTTATTTTACACAAGGGATCAAAAGCCTGGTAAAACCTTTGTAGCATATATATAAATGACCTGAGAAATGAGGCTAAAATGTGCAGATTTGGTGACTTAAGGGAAGAATTGATAAAAGACAGACTTGTGTGTGGTATAAGAGATGATGCTATGAGATTTTGCTTTGTGACAGTGATTTAACTTTGAATAAGGCCAGTGAGATTTGTCAGAAATACGAGCTCACAGAAATATGCTTACAAATGAGAATAGCTCTAGAAGGCACAGTGATAAAGCTCATGTTGATAGTATGCAGCACGTAGTTAAAAGAAACGGCCCAAGCACATGGCAGAAACTGTAGCCCCTGCAGCACACATTGGTAAACCCCAGAACTTTCTAGCAAATGCCAGAGTTCGCACAGTCTCAGTGAAGCATAAGAGTGAGTCAGCAAACTCAAAGCATGGGGTCCCAACCTAGTTTCATTGCCAACTGTCATAATTGTGGTGGGCATCATAAATCTAAAAGGGATAAATGCTTAGCTTTTCGTCAGCAATGCCACAGATGCAATAAATGGAATCACTTCAAAAGGTTTTGTAAATCAAAACACCCACATTCTTTTATTAAAAGGGAACATTTTAAGAAATGAGTTGATCAATCAGAAAGCTGATGTAGGGTCGCAGGCTGCTCTTTATGTTGATGGTGTGTCACAGTCAGTGCAATAGATTTAAGGGCAAAGAATTAAGTATTTTGTACAGTTTGGTTAAATGGAAAACCCACAGAGCTCAAAGTTGATACAGGTTCCAAGTGCAATGTAATATCAGCATAAACATTTGGTAGTGTATGTCATGGTGAAATGCTTGAGTTGGCAAGGTGTGCAAAGCTTGTTGCTTATGGAGGTCAAGAAATTCAAACAGAAGGCTCAGTGGTGCTTTCATGTTACTTTGCTGGAAGAAGCTATGACTTATTTTATGTGGTCAAGAGGCACATCCAGTCATTATTGGTGCTGAGAGACCGTTTGAAAATGAGATTGCTTTCATTTAATAAGGAAGTCCATCACGTTAGCTTGAAAGATCACTACTCTAATTTCGTCTTCGTACTTTTTTTTTCTACCTATGTTAATCTTTTTGACGACAAACTAGGCAAACTTCCAGTTGTGTACTCTCTGAAGTTAGACCCAGAGGTCAGTCCATTTATCAGGCCAGCACATAAAGTTATGATAGCCCTGCAGGACAGAGTCAAAGCTAAGCTAGATAAAATGGTGAAACAAGGTGTGATTTGTCCAGTTCCAACTCCAACTGAATGCCTATCTTCATAAGAAAAGCTCAGATGACATCAGAATATGTATTGACCCATGAGATTTGAACAAAACACTAAAAAAGTCATCTAATGCGTAGTCGAAGAAGTCGCAGCCTTGATGCCAAATGCTACTATTTTTTCTGTCTTAGATGCAAAGAGTTCATTTTGGCAAATTCAGCTTGACAAAAGAATCTTCATTGTCACTACATTCACTACTCCATTTGGCAGGTATAGATTTTTGAGAATGCCGTTTGGGATAAATTCTGCAAGTGAAGTCTTTTAGTGTGCAATGGAGCATTTTTTTTTTTTTTTTGGGAATCCTTGTTCTATTATAGTAGATGACATACTATTAGGAGGTAATGGTGAAGCTGAACATGATAGTAACTTCAGAAAAGTTCCAGAAAGGGCACATCAAGAGAATCTTAAGCTCAACACACAGAAATGCAAATTCAGGCTACAAGAAGCTACTTATGTTGGCCATTTATTTACTAGTATAGGCCTACGACCAGACCCTTAAAAGCAAATAGCCATTCATGAGATGCCAGCTGCAGACAGTGTTCAAACCCTGCAATGTTTTATTGGCATGGTCAACTACCTAGGCAAGTTCATTACAAACTTGAGCCAACTTTCAGCACCACCTAGAGAGCAAACACATAAAGATGTATACTGGTCATGTTTAGAGCAACACCAAAGAGCATTTGATGTCCTGAAACAGAATTGCCAGTTCATCAACTCCCAGATACTATGATCACAAACAAGTTACACTTTTCCTGTTATGCTTTGAAATTTAGTCTTGGTGCAGTCATTCTACAAAGAGGATCAACCTGTTGCCTGTGCATTGAGAACTCTTACTCAAACTGAAATACAGCATGCCCAGATCGAGAGAGAGAGCTTTTGGCAGTTGTGTTTTCATGTTCAAAGTTCCATGATTGTTTATGGTAGACCTATCCAGATCGACACATAGCACCAACCTTTAGTCACTATCTTGAGAAAGCCTATATGCATTTAGCTTCAGCTCAACTGCAACATATGATGCTGGGATTGCAAAAGTATAATTTCAATCTTGTCTACAAGAATGGCAAACTTCTTTATCTTGCTGATGCATTATCCAGATCGTCCAGAAACACCACAGAACAGATGAGAATGAGAACCTTGATTTTGAAGCCATGGAAGTGAGAAATTTTTCTTCCACACGTCTTGATGAGCTAAGAGATCACACAAATGCAGATCCAGTTTTACAAAGGCTTAACCACTTTACAGTCAAGGATGGCCATCAAAGCAATCTAGTTTACCTCGTGAAGTGCAACCTTATTTTCCATACAGAGATGACATTTTGTCTGACAAAGGTGGTATTATGAAAAGTCCAAAAGTAATTGTCCCAAAGGCCTTGCAACCAGAGTACATTACTATCTTGCATTGTGGTTACCCAGGAACCAACTCTAGCAAAGGAAGGGTGAGAGAGCTAGTATTTTGGTCTTCTGTGTCACAAGACATTGAGAGAGCAGTTTTTTCTTGTTCCGTGTGTAATAGTACTAAGCCACATCAACAGAAGGAGCCACTTCAGCTAAACCAGATTCTGGAATTACCTTGGTCAACAGTAGCCACCAACATCTTCGAGTGGAATGGTCAACATTATTTGATGACTCTTACTCCAATTGGTTCGAGATTGACCTACTTCCAAATCTAGCAACCAGTACTGTCATTATTAAGATGAAGCTTCATTTTAAAGTACACGGTAGTCTGCAGTTATTTCTTACAATGCCATGCAGTTTATTAGCCAACAGTGCAAATGATTTGCTGAAGAATGGGACTTTACTGGTGTCACAAGTAGCTCTGAGTACCTGCAGTCAAATGGTTTGGCATAACCTGCAGTTCAAAGTGCAAAACAGTTACTTGAGAAGTTAAAACGAGATAATAGTGATGTTTTCCTGAATCTCAGAAATGTTCCTTGTGATAAACATCTTGGTTCACCTGCTCAGAGACTTTGATACAAACCAGAACCCCATTACCAATCAGTAGTCAATTGTTGGTTCCATGTGTCAAGAGCAACAGGTCAGTGAAAACCAATCTGTTGAAGAAGTGTTTAACCCAGAAGTCCTATTATGATAAAACCAGCAAACTACTCAATCCATTACGAGAAGAAGTGGTAAGGATGCAGATGTCTAAAGGTTATGATCTAATTGGTGTCATGAAGAATATTAGTCCAGAGCTGGGAATCATACATTGTAGAATCACAAGGAGCAGTCTTTAGGTAGAATTGGAAGCATTTGAGACTGGTGTCAGAGCCTATACCACAGCACACAGCCTGTGAGAAAGAGTCTTTATCTCTGAGTGAGTTGTCAGGTGTTCCAATTCCTGAGAAAGTTCCAGAGGACATTCCCATTCCTGTGATGAATTCAGAAGTTCCTGATGTGAGTTGTGCACTGCAGACTGTCCCTATTGCTAAATTTGGTCCAGACTGTTATGTTACAAGATATGGTTGCATTTCTAAACTCCTTAATAGATGCAAAGCAACTTGGACATGAACATTGTGTTTTGTTTATTATATATATATATATATATGTATATATATATATATAAGTAATAATGCATGTCTAACTTTAATATTGTTTTTACAAAGGGCAATCTTTTTAAGAGGGAGGATGTAGATCAACATGTGTGTATGTACCTTTAAGAAGCTATCCAATGGTTTGCACAAGTGTATAAATACTGAGCATGTGCAAGCTTGACTGGCATTTTGTAGTAAACTATTGATATGTAAGCATGTAGGTATGTATGTAAGGTCTGTCTGTTAACTAGTTGGTTCATATTTTATGATGATGCTGTCCATCCTGATGTTTCTATATATTAAAGCATCTAACTGAAACCCTCTACCTGCTTGTCATGTGTGTTAGAAGGACGAGTGACGCATCTTATTCTAGGTATTTTTAAGTGATAATTGAATAAGAGATTTAAAACTGAACCTTTAATAGAATGGCTAAGGAATAAATTACCAATAGGAAGGGAATTGGCAAGAATTCTGGAGGAGTGGAGAAACAGGGCTAAAATATTGCAATTAATTTAATTTTGCAAACCAGTACTTTTGGCACCAACCTTTGTCACTGCAGTGATGTAGCAGGATAAAGCCCTGATTACAGCCCAGATGACCCAAGTTGGGTAACTGATTGAATGGTGGAAGGAGCATGTTGGGCATTATTGAATGGGTTCTGGCAAAGGATATGATGCTGGGCTGCCCTATGGCCAGGGTTGGACTCATGCTTGATGCATTTCACCCACTGTCTGCCCAACTTATGAAGAAAGCAATGTCTGAATGTGAGGGGAGAACAAAGGCCAGTAAAAATTCCTCCACATGATCTGATGATGGCCTTTCTGGCAGATTGCCTCATCACTTGCCTTTTGGAGTGTCTTAACCAGCAGATCGTGCTTTCAAGCAGGAGCTCTTCTAAGGTGAAACCCTCCACATACTGAGAGTCTGCTAGGAAGGGACTTGTGGGGAAGATGATAGGGCTGCCAGAAGTGTCTTCATGGTTGTACTTTGGTAAAGCAAAAAAAAATGCACTTAAAAAAGGGAAACAAATGTATTGACATGAACCACAAGCTTGCTATAGATTCCCACAAAGACTGCAGTTTGAATATTGTGCCTTATAAAAGTGTTGAGATACAGTTTAAGGGCCAAGAAAAAAAACAGAATGGATTATTGAGGTTTCAGACAGAATGACCCTTACTAAAAGATAAATTTCCAGGGTTTATAAGGCAGGTCTTCCTTAAAGGACTCCTAAGTATGGAACTAAAACTCTTAGGAATGATCCTTAAAGGCACTGAAAGGGAAACAAATGTGTACTTTGTCAAGGTATACTATTGTGTCTTAGAAATTTAGAAGTCTTTTTGGTGATGCCTAAAGAAATATGTTTATACCCTGGAAAAATTAGGTACTTTATTTCAAACTAAGGTCCAAACTAGTTGGAGATGTTACTCAAACTAGTTGGAGATGTTACTCAAATCAGCCTAGGGGCTGAATGCAAATGTATTTATTTTTATTTTTTTTTATTTATTCTTTGTTGACCAGGTTAGTCCCACTAGGCTAGTGGCCTCTTTTCAAGAGAGACCCACGTTGTCACAAGTAGCTCTGAGCCCCACAGTCAAATGGTTTGGCAGAACGTGCAGTTCAAAGTGCAAAACAGTTGCTTGAGAAGTCAAAACAAGATTGGCCAAGGTAACAGGGAAACTTCCCCCTACTCTTTTTGATAGGTGCCATGGATTCTTTTACATCCAACTGAGCTACCACCAAGTCAAGCAGATGGAGCCTTGGTTTAACATCTTATCCAAAGGAGGAGTGCATCACCCCCTCCCCAATTAACTGCACTGCAGTGTCAGCAATCTAGCCACTTGGAGTGGAACTTGAATCTCCAGCCTTCTGGTCTTCCTGCATCAAAGGCAAGTGTACTAGACTGATATCTGATATATTTTGAGCCTACACAAAGCTAGAAAACTGTAAACTAACTATTCAAATTTAGTTAACAAAGACTTTGGAGTGGAGACGGTGCTTACCCCTGAAGTTTATTTTGCAGGTTTCGGTAAGCATCAGGAATTCCTTCCTTATTGCCTTCTTATATTGGTACTAAGAGTCACTGGCAAAAAGTTAGAATCTACAAACAAAACAAAACTTTAAACCATTATTAAAAGTAAAAAAAATGCAGAAGCCAATATATGAAGTTAATTATGCCAAAATCTCCTAGTGCCTTAGCTTTTCATCTTCACAGGAGATTAGAATAAAAAAAGGAAGTATGGTTATAAATTATAAATATTTTAATAATCAGTTAAACCAATCAGGGTGTTAGTGTGTAACATGCCCGAACATGACAGTACCTGATGTCCAATTTTAATAATCTGCATTGAAAGTGTAACTGCAGAGGATGATAAAGCACAAATCACTGTGGCTGCTGTGAGCAGATTTATTACGTCCATAAGGAGGGGTGCTTGCCTGGAAGAGGTCATACAATCTCAACATCATCAAGGTGTAGATTGAGATGTAGAAACACAGTCTACCTACTTAATCAAATGTGTATTGTCTGGGATGAATACCTTAAGTAGAGCAAATATGTATTTGCTTATTCATGACAAACATCAGTAGTAATGGCAATTGCTTTATAATATTACAGTACTCTGCAGTTCCTATAACAGTACAAATGTCTGTTTTGACAGCATATACAACAGGGACTTGTATACATATCTCACAGATGGAGGTAGTATGCCTTGGCAACGGTACTGTTTGTAGTCTGTCAGGTCATCATTATGAATTTGCACATATAGTCTGTAAATAAATCATGTAATGTTTGAGTAATTTACAGACTCGTTTGAGCTTTGCAGGCATTACTGTCCTGGATGACCACTGGTATAGGCCACAAAAGCATGCTGTAGACATTAGGTAAGGCTGATATATGTTGCCTAGCATAAAAGCAAGAGATGTTATTCTGTAAATACATCTATAATATTCACAGAGTACAGCTGAGTAAGCAGGGAATATAGCAGTTGTCCATAGTGATATGTCCTTTGTTCACTTTACAGCCTGTAATGTAATTGTCTTAATGCATATATTGTGGTTTTCATCCAGTGTGTAGTATGAAGTGCATGGTGTACTGCCTGTAAGCTACAAAGCATGGCCTACAGTGATGCACACTTTCCATGAATAGGTACACTAGGTGCTTACATGAATACTTCAGTATATCCATACAAAAAAGCAGGATAAAATGTAAAGAGAGGAGGTAGCAGCAGTGCATGATGTTGACCGCAATGAGGTTTGACTACTGGTTTGTGAACAAGGGGCATAGTCTGGATGGTTTTCAGGACATCCTGGTTATAACCCCAATTAAGACTGTATTAATGTCCTAGTGCAGTGATGTCTTTGTGGGCATCATAATGTTTATGGGGTACAGCATTCACAACATATGTAACAGTAAATATCAAAGTACACAGTTATCAAGTTTTTATACCACCAATGTTGCTTTGTGTAGCTGAAGTGCGGCTGTGATGGGAGTCTACCTACATTTGGCATAGTCCAGGGTTAATTACACAAAATGTACTTTGATTACCTCCTTGTATTAATGATACGCATACAGTGTCAGTGTTACCAATGAGCCAGTTTTCAAACTATAACCTGCATAATGTGCACCTACACAAACTACCATGTGGTGGTGCTACACAGACACACGCACGCATGCTACAGTGATATAATTGTACATGTTCCCTTCCCCAGTTGTACCTGTCCAGTATGCCACAAACAAAACCATTACATACTAGTGACAACAGGTATATCCATCTCTGACCCTAGATTACATATCTCTATGATTACTGGATATACTGAAGTATTCCTGTAAGCACCTAGTGTACCCATTCATGGGAAGTGTGCATCGCTGTAGGCCACGTTTTGTAGTTTATAGGCAGTACACCATGCACTTCATACATAACACCAGTGGCTATATCATATGCTAGCCGAATACACAGGTTCTTGCTGTTAACAAAGTTGCATGCATAAGTCTGTGTCATGACTAGATCACCAGGAACATGAATGCAGTCTCCAGCTGGTATAAATAGCACACACACATTAACTATGAACACACAATGCAGACATCAAGCCATCTGTTTGATATCTTGACACCCAGGGACAGGTACGTGAAATGTCAGCTGTCAACAGGCATGATGATTATTTGTAGAACTCTTCAACGAATGACTGTAGTGCATGCTTTTGTCTGTCATGAGGCATCCCATACAGCAGTGGAATGGTTTTTGAAACAGTAGCAAAAATGCACTGTGGATCATAGCATCAGCTATTGTAGTGATATACAGTTGTGATAAATTGCACCTGCAACCAGAGTAAGGCAGACATGTAATACTATAACCCTTTTTATTTTTTTAGTGATTCCACAATGGTGCAATGTGACCAGGGGCTTTGAGATCTGCAGCGACGCTCCATAGGGTGCAAGCACAGTAAGTGATGTATACCAATGCAGTACTGACAATCTTTTCAGTTATGCACATACATTGGCCCTGTTTGTGGCAGAGTTTTGTCAAAGCACAAATGTATTTCCATGACTGTACCACAAACATAATATGCCAGACTGGGCACAACTTTGAAGAATCATATTTGTAGAAACAGAATACAAGCAAATGTGTAGCAAGAAAGGCAAAGGTGCTTATAATGACGATGTTGTGTGTTAGGTATGCCTTGTATTGATGTAATAGTGTTATAAGCAGGTATAACGTTACGTTTAGTGTTAGTACCCATACAAAGGCCATGCCATGCATACAGACAGACTGTAAGTTATGATATATGTAGCCACAGATGAAATGCTCCAAGCAGAGGTGTAAGCAGTTATTTACAAATTACAAATAAGTGTCTTCCCTTGCTTATGCAACATAAAATTGCAGAGGTACATTTAGTCACAGGAATGATACCTCATCTATACAGACAGATCATGATATGCATCATGGTTAGTGTCTGCAGCCTACATGCAGCGAATTGGATTGTTTAAGTTGCTGTTCAGACCTTTAGATGTTTCATGCACAGAAGGATGAGTGTTTGTATATTAGTTGAAACAACAAAGTGTCTGTAACTGCCAGGACAGGTATATCCATAGTTAGGAATGACACAATAACTTGTGGTATATGCCTATAATCATGGACCTCATGTGAATGTCAGTCTGGTGCAGTGAGCCATCATAAAGGCGAACCAGCATATTTTGTCGAGGGAAAGATGCATGTACCAGATGCCATATAATCTAGCAAATGTGTGTATAAAGGGTCTATATTAAAATCTCGAAGAGACGTTTCAGCAAACGCCTCTTCATCGACGCATACTGAGCGAATGCACTAAACTGCGATCATTCAGAACAGTGATTTCTTTCCCTGGGAAAGAAATCTCTTGCCCTGAGGCCACAAACACCACTTCAAACAAAACAAAGTGGGAGGCTTTGTTCCACCCCCCCACCCCTAAAGTTGGGGCCACCCACACCCTCCCTAACTAAATATACCAATTCTGAGATCACACTACAGTGGAGAAAATGGCAAACTAAAACAGACAGCCAAGAGATTTCTTTCTTGGGGAAAGAAATCGCTGTTGTGAACGATCATGGGTTAGTGCATTCATTCAGTACGTGTCGATGAAGAGGCGTTGCCTGAAACATCTCTTTGTGATTTTGATATAGACCCTGTATAAGAGCATGTACAGGCAGGCATGCTTGCGTGATATCTCTATGCTGTACATTTATGTCTGTACATAATGGTATGCATTGCATGTACTTACAATGGGGATCTTGGACATCCATTTGAAGGTACATAATGTGGAGAGAGACTTGCTGTATTCACTGACTAGCATAGAACACAAATGAGTGAGAGCTAGATATCGAATGCAGAAGATACCTACATGCACCTGTACGTTTAGAGTTCTCTGTTTGTGTATATGTAAAAGATGGTCATAGTGCTGGGCAGTATCTGACAACCATCTGGCTTATATGGTGGGAAAGTGCAGATTTTGTAATACATATGTCATGTGATCCACATGTGGATACTAGGTCTATCAGTGGTTTGACAGAGTGTCAGTAGTGCACAGTATGTTCTTCTGTAAATCTTAGTTTTATGTAACTTAAAATGACATTGGTAGATTGTATCATGCAGACCTTACTTGCATGTGCAGTTTTCAAGAATTTGAGTAAGTTGATATCTGCATGAGAATTCATCTTTCTGTAATATTCTCCACTGTTTCACAAACTGTGACAGTTGTTTATTAGCACACCCCAGAAGTAAAAAAAAAATGTTGACATATAGGGCTCTGTTATGAACACATGAGACCTAACAGTTCTGCTAGAGTTCTGTTGTGGAAAGTATTCCCACAGTAATTTTTAAATCCTTTGCACTAACAACCAGACAAATTGCTATGGAGATGCTGGGTATTGAACCGAGGACCTCATGCAAGCAAAGCATGTGCTCGACTGTTGAGTTGCATCCTCTTCGCTCATTTGTTACACTGATTTCTAGAGACAATAAATGTGTTGTGTGGGGGCTGGCTCTAGAGGGAGTACATGCGATATGGTACCAAACTGGTGTCAGGGAAGATTGCCCTTCATAACATGTAGTGACAGCATTACATTTACATTGTCCGAGCCTGTAAGCCTTCTGCACCTCATTCTTCTATTTTGCATTATTTATTACTTTTCTAATCTCATCCACCTCATCACTGGCAGTTCCTTGTTTGGGTTTACAAGCATCTTCTCATTCTAAATTTTCCCATTCATGTTTCATATCCCAAATCCATATCTATGTACTCCTCATAATGTATGTTACATTTCTCTTGATTCCCAGCTGAGAAAGACCAATTCATTACTTAAAGACTCCATTCTTATCATTATAAATCTTTGCTTTTTCATTGGATAGACATTGCACTATTTTTTGTGCATTTGCAGACCATTTTGTCTTTTTTTTTTATCCGAGTTAGTACCACAAAGGTGTCCTGTAGCTCAAAGAACAGTAGTAATCACGGCATAACAGGGACAGGTCTTGCAGGTGGTCTCAGAAAATAGTGCTTGTTAACTTGTATAGTATAAGAAAATCCTGCTACATTGGGTGTTTACTGCTCGTGGATGTTTAAACTGATACGTGCTCATGTCATTCATTAGTGCAATTCATCTTATGTAAATGACTTAATTGTGATTTATGCATAGTATGTTGTAGATTCTCCCATAACAAGGCAATAACAGAAAAAAAACGTGCAAATAAATTAGTCAACCAGCCAGACATTACATCCCATTGCATACAACTTGCCTCATGTGCACATGCATTTTAAATATAGAAGGCTCTTCATATATAAGCATTGTAATAATCATATCAAGAGATGTTCTTATTTTGAAAATTCTTAAGTATCAGAGAGGGCCTGTGAAGCAGCCTTAATCATTTTAGCCTGAGAGTAAACATTTAAATTGAAAGGGCCACTGTCACAGATTTATAAATTCAGGGAAGTCCAAACCAAAAATTTTTATCATCATCTTGTTGTAACTGAGATGTCCTTTACCTTTTGCCCCCCCCCCCCCCCCCAGTTTAATACTCTCAAACTCTGACTGTAAGTTGCCATTGAGAGAGATTTGATTTTCTAATTCTTAGGTAGCAATATCTTAGCAAGCAGTGTAAAAAAAAAAAAAAAAAAAAACAATGAATATACATAGTGTCTTAGGTTAGAAATACTTTCCAATGCTTTCTGATATTAGGGCAGTCCTGGGGGCTAAAATCCATTGTTAAGGAGCAGGTAATTTTTTAACATTTGCAGTGAATTACAGAAAGTAGATTATAAGGGCCATAGCAGCAGCAAACAAGTGCATTACTTTATCGCTTCTAGAGTCTATCTGACTAGAATCTCATCATGCTGAACACTGAGCAGCATGTATACTTTTGGAAGCTATACAAGATGTAGGAAGAGAGTCGTTTACCAGTACAAATCCAAAGGAAAGCCAGCAGAATATTATGTTGTAAGGAGGAGAAAGGGTTTGAGTAGACACTAGATGAAACAGAATTGTCCTCACGAGAGAGCAGAAGATACAAGGGACTTGATCTGCCTACACTTGATCACAGTCGAGAGATATTAAGGCACTACCCTGAGCAAAAAATTAAAATGAGAGGGGCATAGGTAGCAGAATCTTACTACTGTCTATATCTGCAGTTGTATCTATTTACTAAGAGGGGATATGGACTGAAGTAATGGACTTCTGGAATGGAGGGTAAAGCATGAATCTCAAATTGGCATTCAAGACTATGAGGAACAAGTGTGGTCTCCTTTAAGGCCCCCGAGCCGGCGGAAAACAGTACTCAAGCCGCTGAATCACTTACAAATGCCTTCTACCAGCACCTGCAGGACTGCATGGATAAGGCAATCCCAAGCAAAACAAAGACTCTTTGTACCAAAGGCAAGCGTCCAGTCTGGTGGACCCCAGCCATAAACAAACTATACAACAAAAGGAGGAAGCTACTACAAGATAGAGCAAAATCCTTAAAAGGTAAGACACCTTTGATCACTATAAGTAAAAAACTAAGAGCTCTCATAAAATCATCCAAAGCAAATTTTGAGAGAAAAATAGCTAAAGACTCAAAAGACAATCATAAGGCCTTCTTTAGCTATGTTAGAAACCTGGGAGGAAACTCCCAGATATGCTCAGAACTAGTTCAAAATGATGTGAAGATTACTGATCCTACAGACATTGCCAACATACTGGCTGACAGGTTCAGTGCAAACTTCTCCCCTCCCAAAAGGAGAGATATCTATACCAAACGATTGCAGCCCCCCAAACATCTCTAACGCCCAAGTGAGAACTGCTCTCTCCAAAGCAAAAAACACAGCATCCATGGGACCTGATGGTGTCCCTGGCTGTGTGCTCCACGAACTCAACGAGGAATTAAACCCACAGCTAGGACAGCTGTTTAATCATAGTCTCACCTCTGGATACGTACCCAGGGAGTGGCGCACTGCAACTGTGGTCCCACTTCACAAAGGTGGTGCCTCCACCGACCCTGGAAATTACCGGCCCATTAGCTTGACAAGCCTTATCTGCAAAGCCATGGAGAGGATCATAATGGACCTCATAAATAAAGACATAGGGAATTTGCAGACTTTGGATCCAACCCAGTTTGGCTTTGTCTAAGGCAGATCATGCCTTTTAAACTTGGTTGACTTTTTCGAAACAGTCACCAAAGCCATTGATGAGGGAAAGGCAGTCCATACAGCCTACCTCGATCTGGCGAAGGCCTTCGATACAATACCCCACTCGGGTATCATTGAAAAACTCATCAGCTTAAATGTTAACCCATACATCACAAGATGGGTTGCAAACTGGCTGAGTGACAGAACCCACAGGGTCAGAGTTGCTGGCGCCATGTCAGACTCGAAGCCTGTCACAAGTGGTGTCCCACAGGGCTCAGTCCTGGGCCCACTCTTGTTTGGCATCTACTTTTCCGAAGTACAAGCAAACACAGGAGGGCTATGGCTGACAAAGTTTGCAGATGACTGCAAACTGGGCGCCATAGTCGAAAACACATCTGACACAGATATCCTTCAGAAGGGTCTCACAGAGATGGATAGCTGGTGCCAGAGCCATGGCCTAAAGTTAAATGCCAAAAAATGCATAGTCATACCCTTCGGGAAAAACAAGGTTACCCCTAGCTACCATATAGGCGGCAATCCACTGAGCACAGAAGAAGTTATCAGGGACCTGGGGACCCAGGTTGACAGTAGCCTGTCATTCGACACCCATGTAGCTAAAGTAGTTAGGAAGACCTTCTACATTGCCCACCTTATCATGAAGGGATTCACATCTAGATCAAGGGAGGTCATAGTCTCCCTATACTCATCACTCATCAGACCAATGATTGAGTACAATGCCCCATTCGGAATGTATCTGACCCGACACTTGCAGCAGCTGGAGAGGCCACAAAAGTTCCTCACCAAAAGGATAAAGGGTCTCAAAAATCTGTCCTATGCTGCCCGACTGAAATAACTCCAGCTCTATCCAGTCGCTTACCGCTTGCTCAGAGGTGACCTTTGCCTGACATACAAGGCCATGTCAAACCCAGATTTGATGAATATGCTTCACCTCAAAAAATCTAGATCCGTCAGAGCCACAAGGCGGAGACTTAAACCTCGACACGGCTATTAATAGGACGTGCTGGAGGGATAGATTCATCACCCAAAGACTCCCTATGCTGTGGAACAAAATCCCGGTATATGTGAGGCAGAGCACCTCGCTGGCCTTGTTCAAGAGAAATCTTGACCAATGGATGGGAGATCGCAGATATACCCCAGGGATTACCTCAGTGTCACTGCTCGACAGAGGCACAGCAGAATAATGGGTATAGTTCCCCATACTAAAGGGGTGGCGTAAGCCACAAAACTATGGGCTAGGCTTGTAAATGCCCTCAGGCAGATAGCCTAGTATGAACCTATGAACCTATGAAGTGGAGAGCATTTAAGGCAGAGGGACAGGTGAAGGAAGAGTAGAATCCTCTTAAAGGACAGGCAGGATAGGATAAATGCCTCTTATACTATCAGTCAAATGTCATATAATATAGTGCTCTGTAGTTAGCTGGATATCGTACACATAGCCAGTAGTACAGGGAAAGGTTTTGTTGTGCTGTTTTGGGTGTACCCAGTGTACAGCTATGACTGTACCTCTTGCCATTCTGACAGATGGTACACTGCTGCACAGAGAAGTTTCTGATGACCATGTCCTACCCTTTTACACTGGTATGATTTATGTCACAATTTGCTTTATTGTAAATAGGAGTTTTATATTTTTTACTTAATCGCATATTTTTGCCTCCACCAAATATTTTTAAAAATACATCTTTCCAACATTTTTTTTACTGACTTCACTTTTTCAAGGGTAGCATTTTGTACAACCTGCGCAAATTAAGCTCGACGTCTTGAGATGTGTGTGTGGGATAACACAAGTCTGCATTATATGCATCTTTTCAGTTGTATTCTACAACCAAAAGGATGTTTTTAGAAAATGAAAATCCTGTTTATGCAGTCAATACTGCAGACATTAATTTATGTGGTTCTAGATGTTTGGGGCTCCGGAAACTGTCATGTTCTGTGACTTGATCAGAAAAATGTTATTTGTGCCCACTGAGTATGTCTGACTACACCCTTGTTTCAAACTGTATTAATGCCTCTCCACATGTGCATAGTCAGTCCAGTATGCAGCAATCATTAATCCTGCTTCTAGGTGATGCAGAACCTCTGCAGGTAGATGTTACTTAGTGCATCTGTACAACATTTATTTCATGGAAACCTGTACACACCAGTAGTTGTACTGTTAGCATAAATATGATATACCTAGAGTTGCATTTACAAATGCATGTTATGAATGGCAGTCTGCTTGTGGGTGTGCTCTACCCAGGTAAACAAACATAAAATAAAATAACACTAAATTCCTTTATTATTATCTGTTAATAATTTCAGTTTTGCAGTTGGAGGTGCAGTTATAGGAGTAAAGCTATTAGCGGAAGAAATCTGTTATGTTTATACCCACACATATGCACATACATCTAGATCCAGTTCTATAAATTGGTCTGAAGTTATTTGAATTGATAAGTTGGAATATAGCTAAAATATGCTGCTAGAGAAAGTCTGAATATGTTTTAGAAAATGAGGCTGATTTACTGAAGGCCGTTGGCTGTGTAATAAAGTGATGAAGGAATAAAAAAGCTAAAAACTAACCAGCATACTTTTTTTGTCAGTTTAATTGTAAGTCTTAATCATTATTAAATTTTATATATCATATCATATCCAGTCTGATTTACTAATCTGTAAGTTGTTGGTTTGCCTCTCGTTCTGCATAAATTTATCCTTATGTTCGGAGGACTTGCAGCCTGCAAAACTTGTTTTTTTTTGCAGAAAATGAGTAGACAGACGCATTTTTGTGGCTCTAGGTTGTTGTTGTTGTTGTCTTTTGGCTTTTCCCAGTTAGGGGTCGCCACAGCCGAACTGCGGTCTGCTAATGATTGGCAGTAGATTTTCACGAACGCCGAGGTGCCAGCTCGACGTTCAGCCTTCAACAAAGGCACGCCCATTTACGCATGTCTTTCGAACGCCCACCCAACCGTGGGGAGGACATGCAGACTCCACACAGAAGGCACTCCCCGCACTCCAGCCGAGAATCAAACGGGAGAACCTCTTGCTATGAGGCAACAATGCTACCGCTGCATCACCGCGGCTCTAGGTAATCCACTAAAACTACCACTGAGCATACAGCCAGCTGCTAACAGAAAAGGACACTTTGTGAGTTAATGTAGTTCAGGCTTGTTAAAGCCATTATATCTTGATAGGTATGGCTTTCTTACCCATGAGCAGTTTGTCTTCCTTTGGAAAAAATAAGAACTTAAAGCTACTGTTACTTTCAGTGAAGGATGACCCATACTGACAACCCGAGCTGCTGACGTAGAAAAGCTGTCCTACAGTTGTGATGCTTGGGTCCTGTTTCAAACCATCTACTTACTGTTAAGGAATATCTCAAACTGATTTTTTGCTTGAACACTGTCTTGGAGTGGCTAGCTAAACAAAATGCCTACAGATTTTTTTTTTTTTTTTTTATCAGAACCTCAGAAAATTGCAACATTATAAATGTAATCTGTTACCAATAAAGCAGTAAAGTGATCATCCAGCCACAGGCTTTATTTATTTTTACATTTGTTAACCAAATTACTGGGCCCAGAGGGCCCTTTTTCATCGGAGACCTGAGGAGAAAGGCTTCAGGAAAGTCATCAAGAAAATAAGAAAAAAGCTAACAATTCAAATTGTAAGATACTTAACAGTACAAAAACAGAGAAAGAGAAGTATGCAACATTAATATTTACAAGGAAAAAGTACATTATTTTAAGAATGCAGTAGCAATATGTCTGAGAAATGTAGTTAACATTAAGTTATATACAAGGAATATAGTAATGCCTAAAATAAAAATATGCAAAATACAATTGAGAGTAACATCATAACATAGTACAACAAAGATGTGTTTAATGGCATAGGACTAACTGCAGAGAGAGTAATAGAGACAGTTTTGATACCAGGCAGATACATTGATTGAGAGAAGAAAAATTCATTAGGTTATTTCCTGACAAAGATCCATGCATGCTGGAAATGCATTTTTAGTTGCCTTTTGAATGTGACAGTTTTGGTTGTGGAGTGAAGGGACAGTGAACATTTGTTCCATGAGTATGCAATTGAATGACTAAAGTATTTTTCCAATATTTTTGTTTGGATTGGTTACCTGAAGTAAGTAATGTTTTGTGCTTCTGATGTCACGATTGGGTGTGTAGAATGTAATTATGGATGTAAGGACAGGGAGGGAGACCGGTCTATTTAGGATGCTATTGTGCAATTTGTAGTTGTGATATTTGAAGCATATGGGGGAGCTCAGGCCATCTTAAGCTTTTCAGGGATGTACAATGATGGGATTTGTAGCTGTTACTGGCTGCAAGTCTGGCTATCTTGTCATAGGTGGTTTCTAGTTTGGTTAAGAGATTATTTTGGAGGTTAGTAAGTATGAGAGCGGGGCGGCCATGGCAGTGCAGTGGTTACTGTTGCCACCTCACAACAAGAGCTTCTCCAGTTCGATCCTCGGCTGGGGTGCCTTCTGTGCGGAGTCTGCATGTCCTCCCTGTGGTTGAGTGGGTTTCCTCCGGGTGCTCCGGTTTCCTCCCACATCCCAAAGACATGCTGTAGGTGGATTGGACACACTAAATTGGCCCGAGGTGTGAGTGTGTGCATGTGTGTGCCTTCTGTGGAAGGTTGGGTGCCAGGCTGGCAACTCGACACCGTAAAACTCCACTGCCAATCATGAGTGGACAGGTGATCCACTGTGGCGACCCCTAACTGGGAAAAGGCCAAAAGAAGAAGTAAGTATGAAAACAGTATACAGCAGGGATGGCAGAATAAATGCTTGAGCCAGTGTAGGTATATATTTGTTTTTGCAGTATATAAGACCTAGGTTTTGATTGGACTTTTTGATATAGTTTAATATATGTAGGCAGAATTTTAATGCGTCATCTATAGTAATGCCAAGCAATGTGGTGTTTGAGTTGGCGATGATGATTGTATTATCTAAGGACAAGATGGTGAAGTTTTCTTTAGCTGGTTTGAGATTTTTGGAAGGAAAAGGAGAAGCATGGCATTTTTGGGGTTGAGAAGCAAGTTGTTTTCAGTTAGCCATTGTTCTACTAGGTGCAGAGATTGTTGAGTAACAGCATGTAGATTTTGTATATTGTCGGAGGTGTTAATTGTGGAATTGTCTGCATACTGTATTAAGGCAGAGTGGGGGAGACATGTAGGTTATTTGTAAATGTATTAAAAAGTTGGGGGCCTGTGATGCCCCTGCACAGGCCCAGTAATCAAGGAGCCCCAATCATCACTAGCAGCCACCAGTGAGGGGACATACACATTGTGAGGATGACAAGTACACACACATTAAAGTACAATTTCCCTTAAGAGTACACAGAGATCACAATCAGTCTGGGGCTGGTTTCTCCCTTTCTCCAGATCCCCAGTAAGACGACCCCACTGGAACAGCTATAGAGCTGAGTCCTTGGCCAGGGTTCCAAGCAAAGTCATCCCAGCACTCTGTCTGTCCAACCAGTGCTCCATGTCCCTGCCCAAGTAGCTGACACACACACACACACACACACACACACACACACACACACTTTGAGATTTGATTTATACACAAACACACACTTGGGAAAGGCTGGCACAGGTTTACTAGCTATACCCCCTTCTGCCCAGACTATAAGGTAGTTAGCACTGCCACCAGAACCCCTTATCAGGTACTTTAAGCCCCTTCCCAAAGGGTGAGCAGTCTTACTGTGTAATGTTACTATTATCCATATGGTAAGTGTGATCAAGGCCAAGGGTATTTAGGAGTGACCTATACATTGTCACCAAATACATATGCAAGTACTCTTGGAGCTTAAATATCTCTAAACAAGCCAGCTACCAGCCACATTTAAAAGGTTTAAATATATTTAATATTAAATAATAAAAGAGCAAAACATTACTCAGTAACTCAACACAGTGACTACAGAGTTCAGAATCACAGGAAATATTTTAAAACAACATTGCAGGGCAGTCTCAAATAAATACAGAAAACATCTAAACTAATCTTTACTATATTCCTATCTATATCTAAGAGAGATTACTCTACCCTGGTTACTTACTATTAGCAAGGCAAGTGCTGATGAGAGGATGTTTCCAGATCCAAAGACCAATACAAAATGCACAGACTCACTGTCTGAGATAGTTCTTAAATTAATAATACACATTACTGCTGGGTTAGCTGAAATTACATCACTCTGTCACCTGCCTTTAGTTCCCAGGCTAACAGAAACTTAGAATTTAGCACCTCTGTGTCAAAGGTACATATCTCTCAGAAGTTTGCCTAGAACTGGAAAGTCATAAAAGAGTTAAGCACTTTTATATTTGAAACTGTTTCAAGACCATAGAGAAACCTCCAGTTCTAGACATTGTGTCTGTTCTGAGCTGAAACAGAGATAACAGAATTGTAAAACAATTTCCACTTATTTTCTTGAGGTTTTGCAGCATAACTCTGTATGTTACAACTTCTACTATTAAAACACACATCTATACAGGTGTATACAGTTTATACACATTTCTGCTCTTTAACAGCAGGATTCACTGTGGTTACATTCTTGAAGCTCGGTACATAACATGCAGTGCAACACACACTTCTGCACCAGTAGTGTAATATACACATAACATATAATTCTCTTACATTTGGAGGCAAGCCTGTGGGTAATAATATTCACAGATGACATATGATTATTTACAAAATTCCACATAGCTGGGCTGGCACCCTTACAGGTGGTGGAGGCCAAGAGTTGTAGGTTGGAAAGTTTGTTTAGTAGGATGGGATGGGAAACGGTATCAGATGCTTTGGATAGGTCAAGGAATAGAGCTGATACAAGTTTATCATCATCTCTGGCTTGGGCAATGTTGTGTACGAAAAATAGGATGGCAGTGGTAGCCCTGTGCGAGGGTCGGAAACCATGCTATGTGGGTGTAATTAGGTTTGCCTTTAAGAGGTGGTTTAGTATTTGTCTACATTTGCATTTTTCCAGTATCTTGGATAAGGGGGATAATATGGCAATAGACCTATAATTTGAGGGTTCTGTAGAATTGCACCCTTTGTGGAAGGGGTATTATGAAGAATTTTTTCCAGATTTGTATTACTTTATTTTATTGGATGGATCTATTGATAAGTTTATTTATTTATTTATTTTATTTTACATTTGTTAACCGGGCTAGTCTAGCTGGATATATGTCCATTTTCAGTAGAGGCCCGGGGAGAAAAGCTCCACACATAAATCAATTACAAAGAGACATATTAATAAAAAGTTAAGTACAATAAGAATATACATTTAGTAATAAGAACAACAAAATACCTAAGGCACACCAAAAAATATATACTAGTTCAGTAGAAGCATCACAATTAAACAGCTAAAGATTAGCAAAATTGTTTTCGATAATCTGTTGGAGAGAAAGAAGTAAAACCGGGATTAATGAAGAAATACAAGGGAGGAGAAGAGTGAGAAGCAATGGTCAGTAAGGAGAAGAAGTAAGAAGATGGAAAAGAGGACAGGGGAGAGAAAAAGGAGGAGTGGGTCAGAGCATAAGAGGAGAGCAACAGGGCGATAAGAAGAAAGTATATGTATAGCTAATAAGTACAGTGTATAGTTATAGTAGAGTAGGGGGAATGAAGAAGGTTAGTCAGGAGTCCTACAGGAACAAAGCCAGTGATTTTGGAAGTACAGTTTGATTTTTTGTTTGAAGAGTGGTAAGGAGGGGATTAGAGTGATATCAGTGGGTAGCTGATTCCATGTTCTACCTACAGTATTGGTGAACAGAGAGTCACCAGCTAAGTTATGGGATTTTACAGATTTGGTCATTAGTTTAGAAGAAGATCGAAGGGAGGTAAGATTATTATAAGGGATTAAAAGTTGAGAAAGTATAGGGGTGTTATCAGGTTGGTAAAGTATCTTGTGGGCAATGGTAAGTTGTGAGATCATAACAGTTTTGTAGCTCAAGCCAGCCTAGGAGTTTTAGGTTATGACAGTGATGTGTTCTAAAAGGGTTACTGTGGCAAAGCGGGCAATGCTATTGTAACAGGTTGCTAGTTTATTTAGGTTAGCCTTCTTAAGGTTAGTGAAAATAGGTGAGGCGTAAAAGAGAGTAGATATCAGATGGGAGTGGGTGATAGTAGCTCTGGTAGAAGGTTTAAGAAATCGTTTAATACGGTATAACGATCCTATTTTTTTGTTAACTGTTTTGATGATGTTATTGATGTGTTGATCAAAAGTGAGATTGTTGTCGATGGTTATACCTAGCAGTTTAGTTGTCGTGTCAGGAGAGATGACAGTGGTATCATTAGACAAGATGTTGAAGTTTAATGGGGAGGCTCGAGTGGTAGGAGTGAAAAGGAGAAGTTTTGTTTTTTTAGCATTGAGGAGGAGGTACCGTCTAGTAAACCAGGTTTCTACAGTGTTGAAAGTAGTTTGAGTTAGAGAGAGTAGCTCTGAAGAGGTAGATGCTGAACAAATAATAGTGGAGTCGTCAGCATATTGGATGCAGGTAGCTTGAGGGATTACAGTGTTGAGATCGTTTATGTAAAGGGAGAAGAGAAGTGGGCCGAGAATGGAGCCCTGTGGGACTCCAATAGAAATAGGCAATAAGGAAGAGATATGATTGTCCCAACGAACGGCTTGATGTCTGTTGCTAAGATAAGAAGTAAACCATTTTATAGCCAGGTTATCAAATAAGAGGGATTCAAGGATGTTAATAAGGGAAGAGTGGTTCACCATGTCGAAAGCTTTAGAGAGGTCAATGAATAGAGCAGAGATGAAAAGATTGGAGTTACGATAGTTGTTGATGGTGTCAACAAAGGAAAGGAGGGCAGTGGAGGTGCTATGGTGGGGTCTAAAGCCATGTTGACAGTTGGCTATTATGTTGTGTAAAGAGAGATACTGTACAAGTTGCTGATGGATACATTTCTCCATAATCTTAGCTAGAGGTGAGAGAAGAGCAATAGGTCTAAAGTTAGTGTAGTCAATAGAGTTACCACCTTTGTGTAGTGGGATGATATGAGAGACTTTCCATATATCTGGTATGGTTCCCTCTTGGATAGTCCTATTAATGAGTATAGATATAGGGTATGCAATCTGTTTAGCAGCCTTTTGAAGAAAGAGAGAGGGGAGTTTGTCAGCAGAGGGGGTGCAGGGTTTCAGTTTGAGAATAAGCTTGTAGATGAAAGAGGTAGAGATAGGATGAAGAGTGAAGTTGTGGGGGGAATCAACAAGATTATTAAGATCATTATTAAGATTAATTTGCAGGGTATGTTACAGATCTGGCTGCATGTTTGAGAAATGGAAGGATTTTTTCAGCTAATGGGGAATAGGGTTTGAGTTTAAGTGATCTGATGAAGGAAGTTTGTACTGGTGGTAGGGAGAATGAGGGAAGAGATGAGGTGGGAGGTGTAGTCCTATTATCAAGAGAATCTGGTTTAGTAAGCTTTTCTATATTTTCAATGAAAAAGTTAAGTAGAGTTGCAGTTTTGCTAGAGGGTTTGTTAGGGAATGGGTTTGGTGAAGAGGGGTTCCTTGGAGATAGTAATTTGTTTGAGTGCCAAAATTTCTTCAGGTTGGAATGTGGGTTGCCCAGAGAATTTTGATAGAAATTTTTTTGTCCAGTAGGACCTGCTTTTTTGTTTGGTTGTGATGCTGTTTATATAAGTTCAGGTGGAAAGCTGAGTTGTTTTTTTTTTTTTCCATGCTCTTCCGCCACTGTCTCTGTTCATAAGTGAGCACGCTGCCTGGTTTAGCCTTGATGCATAATTACATTTTAGCCTAATTTTTCTACTGGGAGCCAGGGTGTTTTAAGATTTCTAGGAATATATTGCTGAAGCTTTGGACAGCCTCATCAAGGGGTAATGTATGTAGGAATGACCAGTTTACAGTGGACAGTAATTTGTTTAGGGTGACAGGGTTGTAGTTTTTAAGGTTGCGAGACTCTCTGTGTTGGCTGTTGTTAAGATTGGGAGAGTGTCTTACTACTGAGGTAGGGAGCTGGTCACTAAGGGGAGTTAGGGTGGAAGGGTTATGATAGCACTGGGGGTTAGATACTAATATCCAGTCAAATACCGAGCCATTTGGGGAATTTTTTTGCCAGTACATGGGCAAGGTGATCAGCTGGGTAAAAAGCCATAAAGGTTTATAGAGTAGCTAGGAGTGGCAGTATATTAACAAGGTTCAGTCAGTGTTCATATCCTCAAAGATGATGGTTTCATAGGGAATGGATATAGAAATCCAAGAAAGAAACTGCTTGAGTATGTGAATGTTTTTTTACCTGGGAGTATATAGATTGCTGCAATGGCAAGTTTGTTTTGCGTTTTGGGTTACAGGTTGCTCTAAGTATTTCAGCAGGGCTGAATTCGGGGGTAGCTATTGAAAGGGGAGGGAGAGAGAGAGCTGGTCAGAATAGTGTATGGCTGCTACTTCACCATTTTTTTTACTTCTATCCAGTCAAAGAGTATTATAACAAGGGAGAATTTCACAGTTTGTAATATGAGGTTTTAGCGATGTCTCAGATAGGGAAAGTATATATGTGCTATATTGAGAAATCCAGGCATGAAGGAGAGTGCTTTTATTGACAATGCTTTGCATATTCATTGACAAAAAATATTTTGGAGGCTTGTGATTGTAATGAATTATTTGTGAAGCAGTTGGGGGTGTTGTGCAAGTATGGTTAAGGGCCTGGGTTGGGGTGAATATCACCAGATAAGAGTAGTATTGTGCTTTGAAGTATTTATAGGAAGAGATATTTGCAAAGGACCTGATGTTTTGTTTTGATGAGAGGTTGGGCATTCGGTACGTACAATACTTTGAACTTGTGAAATGATATAGTGGTATGGTTAAAGAGAGTGGGAGCAATAGGGGAGGAGTAGTTATTCATATGGTGGGTAGTGGGATGAGAGAGTGGGAGATGGGGTGGTAAGCAGGTGAGGATTATGGTAAGTGGTTTGAGCTGAGAAATGAATTAGAAAAAGGAGGGAGAGATAGAGTTTTGAAAGGTATAACCATGATTTAGTTTCAGGTCAGAAAGAATTAAAGGGAAAATAATTTATTTAAGGTTAGCAAAGGAAATCAGGATTGATTGAAGGAGGTTTATTAAGTGAGTGACTGAAAGAGTTAATAGAAGGTAAGGCTCACGAGGGAGGGGAAGTGGGCATTACAGTTATTGATGTGGGGTATAAGTAGAGGAGTGGGGGTGTCTTTTGGCTAGTGCAAAGGCGGGGAAAAGCAGGTTTAGCTATAAAGGAACTAATGTTAGGGATAGGTGGGAATGGGGTAGGGTAAGGTAGCAGAGTGAGCCCAAGAACATCAAAGGTGAACAATCAGGAAAACCAAGCTCAGTCAATTCCAGGTTAGTGTATCACAGTATCTTCCTAATAACTAGAAATCTTGTGCTGCTATTCTAGTACAGTGTGGTGACAAGGGCGACCACTTCTACAGGGAAAAACATTGCAAGTTTGGTCTGCAGGTACATAGGTAAACCTTTCCCAAGTGAAAGTAGTTTTAAGTAATTGAACTAGGAGTACAATAGGAAGAGAAATGGGGGGGCCAATAGTGTCTATGCTTACAGTAAAAGGCTGTAGCAAAAATGTCTTTAGTTTAGAGGACAGATGAATTGCACCTCTAACATATACTAGCTGAAAGCACTTAAGCGTTCCACTGATGCAAGGCAACTGGACAGCCTTTGGTTTATTGGAGGTTGGCCAGGACACAGATAAAACTTGCTGAGGGTACTGGAAATAAAAAGGAAAAGTAGATAAATATTAATTCTGAAGTTTTAAAACATTCTGATTACCAAGTACTAAGAAGATAGAGGATGCAGGGGAGGAGCAGCATACCTTTTAAGAATCAGCACAATTCTTTGAGCAGCACATACGCAAGGAAAGCAGAAAAAAAAGCAAAAAAAGGTAACTGCAGTTGATACCAAGCTAGTATAATATACATTACACCATTATGTATTGTTATAAAGGGTATGGAAATAAACAATAGCTAAGATGCTACACACAAGTTTGCATTCTCCACTAAAAGTCAGGAATGACAACAGTGGTAATATACAGAAACAGAGTCACGTGTATCCCTCAGAGGTTCCATTATGTTCTGTTCTAATTGCTAAACAGGTTACTGATTTAAAAGTACAGACAGCAGATGACAATATTCACTTTAGTGAATAAAGCAGCATTATATCTGTTATTTAAAGCCACAATATGCCATGAGTGTAATGCCATACTGGCATAACAAAATACAAAATGCTATGAGTATATATGCTATGAGTATAATTCTGTACTGGCATAGCAAAACACTATGAGTATAATTCCATACTGGCATAACAAAACAATTCAGTGGTTTTTTTTTTTAAATGTTTGGTGGGTGGTTTGAGCAATAATATGTAGAAAGTTATGTCCAACTTTCGCAATAAGTAAAGAAATATGTCAGCATACTGCTGGTGCAAAGGGATACATCCCTTATATTCCTGCAAGCATAACTTCTGCCCCAAGTAAAATTAAAACTCAAATTCAGTGGTATACGATAACATACTTCATTGTTTCCTATACAGAATCAAGGAAAACCTGACTAATTCCTATCAGTCATATTAAAATGTTTACATGTGGTCACATTCCTGACTCTTGTTGACTGGCAGCATTAATGCCATTTTTTAAGGGGAGGCTCCCATCTGACTGGAGCAACTGTCCACTACATGTCATGCAGAGTTGCACCTTTGCCACCTTCAAGGTAAACGGAGATAATTGGATAGATTGTGTTAAATTCTTCCCCAGTGTATCTTGTATTGGCCTCCTTGGAGCTGAAGGGAACTTTTAAATACGTTTTATTTGCTAAGCTTGTAATGCTCTGTGGGCTATCTAATACTTAACATGTGAATGTGTGTTATCCATACTTATACAAATTTGTTAAGGACAGACTCCAAAAAGTTGCTGCCGATATCTTCAACTAATCAACCCAAGTCTAAAAATGGTCATGCTTTTCTCTCAATAACATATTTATCCACGTATTAGTGCACTTGATCATTGGGTCTGCAGATCTTGCAGCTTATGTTTATATCCTTGCTAGTGATTAATAAAGCGGACCTTGGAGTGTTTTCAAATAGCAATTTTAATAGTTTTAGAAAGGAGACATCTTGAGACAGTACAGCCTCTCTCTCTAAAATCTAAAGAAAATAAATAGAAATTATAATGACTCCACAAGATGAGATAATTGAAGTGTTTTATATTTAGAGAGAATCATCAATCAGTATGAACTTCAAGTCAGATGAAAAGAGGCAGATAAATTACAAAACAAATAGATGAACTATTTCAGAAGTTAAGGTATACAATAAGAGAAATAAAATGCCAAAGGGAAAAAAATTCACAAAAGAATATACCTAGCACATGGAAAAGAAAGCTGATGAAAGATCTTACAACCCAAAGGTATTTACGTTACAAGATGCAAAACAATTTTGGGCCATGTTGTTTGCTTAATTATAGCATTCTGTTAACTAATTGAAGGAATGTGACTAAGCTGTAATTTTTGTAATCATGTTTATTATGGCTTTCATGCAGATTTATTGAAGCATTCAAGAGACCTGGCATAGCCTTGTCTTTGTAACTTTATGAAGAAAGCGCCTTCTGATGTTTCATACCATCTCTTGTACATTTAATCTTTTGTCCAAGAAGCTTATGAAATGTATTTTTCAGCAATTGTAGAGAAGACAGTTTCACTGTGATTGCTAAACTCAAGCATAATTTATTAAGATTACTCCTTAAATTTGAAAAAAAACATTAATCTGCTGCCCTGTGTCTAAAGTGTGCATTATGTAAAATCAAATTTTCTGTTCTGCTTGATAAATACATGGCAATGCAGCCTTTTAGTACAACTATATTTAGCTCCTTAATATTGCTGCAGCAAGGGATCCTTAGAAAAGATAAGAGCAAATTACATAAGAAAAAAGGGAATTGTGGGAGCAATACATGCAGAATAATGTTTTGGAGGAGGAATGAGGTTTAATAAAAGGCAGGAATTGAATGAACTATGTAATGTTTGATTGACAGTTGCCTAGATAGATTATATGTGATGTATGTTTGTAATTGAAAATATGGCAATATGGTTCATTTTCATTTATATAAATGTATGATTGCCTATGTCAACTGATAATTCAATAAAGATATTTTTTTGTTTAAAAAATATATTGACAGCAAAGCAAGTTACTGGGTTATATGTTAACTTATTACTATAAGGTTATTTATTTTCCCTTTTAAAAGCAATAACTTATAATTTCTGCTTTTGTGTGTGTGTGTGTGTGTGTGATACATGCTACTGACACCATTTATATTTTTTTCACACTTATGATCAGACATCAAATGTAATGTACATGTATGATTAAAATAATTAAGTTTACATGTCTCTGTGGTGCCCCTGACGGTGATTAAGTATCTGATACTGTAGCGTCCCATTGTTCTGTTTTATTTCAGTGCTCAATTCAGTTTTCCACAGACAATGTATTCTAAAAATAAATTCAACTAAGCACCTTCAGTGAAGTCTAGCACATAGTTCTCTTACTTCCACTTAATTAGAATGAGCATTTTGTGGCATAAAACGGCAAAATAATTAGCATAATTTGCTTCTTGAAAATATTCAAGTCAGTACCCTAACAGCATAGGAACAGCAATCAGAATTTTAAGAGCTTATTAAATATTTCTGAGTAGATTCGTTTCTATCATGCACTCTGTATATGTTAGCGCTGTGTGTGTCTAATACTCAAACAATCACTTCTAGGGCAAGATACAAACACTTGTCTTTCATAATGGAATTTGCAGAAATAATCCTATGCATTTTAAAAGGATAAAGTGCTCACTGTATTTATTTTCTAATATATACAGCTGTTTCTAGCAGGTTATTAAATATTTCAAAAAACAGTTAATTACAAGATTGTATAGCATGGTTAATTTCTTGAGACTTAATCCATTATTTTTATATGTACTAGCATTTAAGCATATCAAGTTGTATATTCCTGTAACTGCCTTTTACCTTTTATTATTTTCTAAAATCTTACAATTCATACTTATTTCTCTCATGTCTTGTAAAAAGGCAGTTGACATATCTGAGCATTTAAAACACAAATACAACCTTCCTATACTTTACACGTTATTCTGCAGCAATGTTTTTCTAAGAAAGTGGTGCTAGGAACAGAAAATATGTGGATTCCGCATTATTTTTTTGGATGAGAGTTCTGGAATTCCATCAGTGTGCTAATCATTTAGTTGTAGTAATACAGATCAGAACAGGGCTCATGGTAATGGCCATGGTGTTCTCAGACTATATTTATTTACCAAATCTTAAAGAAAATATGGTGTACCTAGACAGTTGCCATTCCCCAGTCTTAAGGACATCATTCATAAATTGATGTTTGTGCAGATAAAATAATAGTGCTCTAATTCTGAGTTGTGTAATGTTCAGATACAGGAAAATAAAGAATCTTTAACCTAATTGGAAACACTGTCCGTTGTATTATTAAAGTTTTTTTTTCTTGGAATGTGTTTACAGTCTGAACTTCAGTTGCTCAAATTATGCTGTTACTGTGGCTGTAATTGATAAGTTATTCTGAAACTTAATGTTTTCTTTTTTCCATTTTGAAAGTTATCAACTGGCTTATTTACATATTGCTTGGCCACTATAAATTTCAAATGTGTTGTTATACATGAACAAATATTTCATGTTTTTTACAAATATGTTTCTTCATTCTGTTGTGGCTATGTGAGTTTGTGTATAAGTTCATATGTGAGTTTGTGTACAAGTTTATATGTGAAGAGTTCCATATTTTTGTTTTCCTACTCAGGTTCACCCATCTTTTATTTATAGTAGAAGGATTTGTATTAACGCCCAGGTAGTAATATATATATATTACTTGGTTACTGTCCTTTTCTGGATATAGTCAGTTTGGCTTTCTGTTTTTGCATAAAGTGACAACACGATACACTGAGTCATCAGAATGAAAAATAAAATGTGAGGTGTCCCAACTTGCACTGCATGTATTGTACTTGATAGAGATGTGCGTGCATATAGACAGATTTATAATAGCATTATCTCAGATGGTGAGGCCATTTTCACATATGTATGTCATCTTCTGAGATGCCTAAAACTAGGATTTTTTTTTTCTGTAGAAATATGAAATTTTATTAGACACTTCAGATGTATAATTTAAGCAAAGGGGAGTGGGGGTTAAGTTCATTACTAAAATAAAGGTCAACTTGCAGAATTTCCTGTTTCTATTGTTTTGTATTGTATTAAGGTGTTTCATATAAAAACTTATATTTCTCTTATTTTATGACTTCTGATCACTGCTAACCATTGATCCTCCATCTTTATTGGTCATTTTATCCTTAGTCCTCAGAAGAAAAAGATTTATGGCGTATTCATTTCTCCTGGTGCAAAGGTTAAACCGTGGTAGTAGTGGTGACATTAGGCTGTCTAGGTACATGGGAGGAGTTACTTGACCTTACTATTTCCCCTGTACATGACTGCTGTATCCCAAGAGGTTGGTGTTCATGGGGTATGTGCAAGGAGTCTCTCTCACACATTTTCCCAATGCATACTTTCAATATCCCCAGCCCATTGAAATAAAACACTTCAGCCCTTCCCCAGTGTTTACCAACACAGAGTGTGCAACCCTGATGTGTTCTCTGTCATGATGATTTATCATAGGACAGAACTTCCGAAACAGGGAGTATCATAAAAAAAAGGGGGAAGAAGTGGAGGCTCTCGCCACCGATGTGTAAACAGCAGCATATTACAATATGGGCTCAATCAAATATAGAAATGTTTACCTTTGGGGTATAGCTTTTATAATGATATTTGGCTCAATGTTAAATGACCAATAGTTTATCGATGCCTGTTTGTGGTAGATGGACAAATGAAAAATTGAGTTTTGCCCTGCTTTCCACCATTTTGCTTTAGATTCCACTTTTTCATTGAATGTACATTTCATTGCTTAGTATACTAGACTATTCACAACTCTTTCACTTAGTTTATTGGTATATATAAATGAAGTTCCAGCAGTATATACTCAGTTTTATTTATTCTGTTTTTGTTGAGTGTGGCATGGAAGAACAATGTTTAGTATTGCTGCTTCACAGAGCTTGGATCTCCAGTTCATTTCTCACCTGGGATTCCTTCTAAATTGGGTTTGCTTGTCCCCCTGTGTGCCTATGGCAGTTTTGCTGGGTGTTTGTTTCCTCACACATCCCAAAGACCATGGATGAATTGTCAATCCATTAAACTGACAGTAGGTGCATATACAGCTTGAGTATGAGTGACTGTTCACCTTCTGTAATGGCCCCATCACGGTAAGTTTCTATACCTTGCTACCTTTGAATGATAAGGTAGGTTTGAGCTTTCCTGCAACCCCCTGTATTAGATTAAATGTAGAAAGCAAACCTGCTGCTGCCACCCACGCTGAAGTTTATAAAATGGTTGAAATGGTTAAAATCAATTCCTTTATTAACAAAAATAAAATGTAATCCTGCTGCTGCTGTCTGGATAAGCGCTTTTGGTTGTTGAACCTTTATCAGATCCTAAAGAAAAAAGCATCTTCCTTTCATTTAAAAAGAGATTCCTGCAGCTCATTCATTCAATCCGCTAATAAAGTTTTGGTGTATGGATGCACCACTCATTCAGAGTGCATGTTCTATTTACTTGGTGTTAACTAAAAGCTTGGAGTTTTTATTAACACAGAATTAATGCATGTACATTATTTCTTTAGAGCCCTTCCTTTCAAGATGGGTTTGAGCAGTACAATTTCATTTAATCCAGGTTTTGGGTTTTTGTCTTACATATAGCAGTGACAATGCTTTCATACTAGAGACAATAAAAAATAACTGGTCTGTTTTGACTTCAGATGAGAACCTTAGGAGCATTGTAGGGGAGACACCCAGTTTTTTCCTTTAAGAACAGGAAAAATCTGAAAAGGATCTTATGCCATGGGAATCGTCAAAACTTAGACACAGAACATTCACCCACGAATAACGTAGGCACCTATAAATGTGGATTTTGCAAAGCATGTCAACATATTAAAATGGATAACTTATTTATACATCCAACATCTAAGAAGGAATACAGGTTCAAAGGGTTTGCGAATTGCAGGAGCAAAAATGTGATTTATATTGCTCAGTGACAATGCTGCCCAGTCTTCTATGTGGGGAAAACAAATAGAATGTTCAAGGAGCGTATCCTGAGACACTGTCAGGACATTAGAAATTCCCAAACTCTGATCTGCTAATGATTGGCGGTAGTTGTTCACGAACACCGAGGTGCCAGCTCGACTTTCAACCTTTAATGAAGGCACGACCATTTACACATGTCTTTCGAACGCACACCCAACCATGGGGAGGACATGCAGACTCCACACAGAAGGTACTCTCCGCACTCCAGCCGAGAATCGAATGGGAGAACCTCTTGCTGTAAGGCAACAACGCTACCGCTGCACCACAGCGGATTCATTAAGACAGAAAATATACACAGAATTATTACATGGTCAAAGTTTGCAGAGTTTATACAAGGTTGAATTAAATAGCCGAACTTCTTGTTAGAATACTAAATGTGGCCAAAATGTAAATTGTTAAAAATGTATATTGCTGGCAGATGAGGTAACACTAAAAAAAAAAACATTATTATACTGCATATAACATTCAAAGAACAAGATTTGAGCTAGATAATATATGCACAAAGTCAAATGAAGTACAAGATGAAACACTGATCTAAATGCAGAAGATCTATACATTTCTCAAGGAATTTTGATAGTGGAGGCAGAAATTATTGAAGGAACATAACAGTTTGCCTTTATATAAGGGGAGACCTCTGCCCTTTTTTTTTTTCCTTCATAGGGTGGGGCCTTAACAGTTGCTGATGGAAAGACTAATAAGAATGCAGAAGGCACATGCAGAGGCTTCAGCTGTGTGCTTTAGGTATCTAGTAGCAAGACAATCGGCAGGGATTTGACAGTGGTTTCAGTTTGACACATTGTTTCAAGACAAGGGTGGATGCAGTACTAACAAAGAGCCGAGTACATTGTGTTATCACTTTGAAAAGGATAACTTGAGGAGAGGGCTTAGACGTAACATAACTACTTACCTGATTTACAAAGCTGGGAGATGTAGGGCCAGAACTGTTTTGGAGTGCAGTGATAATTGTTAGGATAAGAAGACACCATTTTTTTATTTAACTTTATTGCACAACTCCTTATAAGTGGCTATGTGTTCCAGAGAGCAGGTATGATGATGCATTTTCTATAGGTACTCACTTTGAATTATAATAGACTTAAATCTAGAGGTGAACTGTACATTTATCTAATGACCTTCCACATCTTAAAACAGTTGTGTGTGTGAGATTTTCCTCCTAGAATTATGTAAAACATAACTGATCCACAATAAAAAAAAAAAAATCTAAGTAACTTTCTTATAGCTCTGAAACTGGATCCAAAGCATTTTCTAGTAAATCCAACAAAATCTAATGTAATTGTATTCACGATAAGACAGAGGTTACATAACCTCCCTCTTCTCACATAATGGTAAGGTACTAACAAACAGCACCAAACAAAAATATTTTAGACTAAACTTAGACCCCATTCTTACCCACTTCAAGCATATAGATATGGTAGCTAGCAAAACCCTCACTCAGCCCAAACTTATGCTATAGGATAGCTCATCTGCTCTCATCAAATGTACATCAGCCTCTGGCCAAAAATGTACTTATTCCCATAACAGAATATTGCCTCCCACTGCTTACCTTATATTCCAGTTCCAATGAATGCAAACTGCAGACTGCTAACAAGATATGCATATTTGCTTCTCACAAAGTCTTTACTAAAAACCTTGAATTGGATACCTATAAATAGCAGACAGTCTCATTTTTTTAATTTTTAATACAGGGACATTACCATTAAAATGTAATGTACAAGTAAAGCAACAAACTTACACCCTTAGCATTGAAAAGAGCATTTCTCACTCATCAGACCACATTTTAAAAATGCTATTGGATAAAGAATATTCTCAAAATAAATCCTTCTTGGAAAGGTCTCCCTGTTGATGTCAGACAACAAAAACATTGTAGCTCTTCAAAACAAAATTAAAGAAACACATAGTTGATGACATTTGCTCCTGCTTTCTTGAAAATAGTTAAATCCTATCCATCTAAGTGTCGTCTACATATCCTCTGCTTGTTGCCAGGTTATGGTCAGTTTGTATCTGTTAACTTTTTTCTATTTTGTGTGCTGTATTTCTTATGTTGCTCTGCTTGTATATAATGTTATATATTGTTTCCAAGTTTCCCTTATGCACTCCATGATGCAGTATAAATGTCTCCTTGTCATATGGTCTAGATCTTTGCTGAAAAGGATATGATGACCAATCAACTTACCCAGTTATCGATGTGCAATAAATAATCAACTCAAAGAAATAAATATGTTTGCTTTCACATCTTAGAGGGAGATAAGTTGTTTAGAAAAGGTAGAGGTTGTTAAGGCAACCAGTAGCTAAGTTTAAGTAAAAAAACAAAAACAAAAAAAAACAACACTTAAGCTCTGAGACAGTGAGAGAAAAATGTGAAAAAGTCTTTATTATATTTCTGGAAGTTACAATGTAATTGTTTTCTCATACTCTAAACCTCTGAAAAAAACATCCTGGAGTCCGTATCCTAAAGTAATAGGGTGATAATGGTGTATATCAGATAATGTATACAGTCTTAACATTAAATTCCTCTAATTTAACCGAAGGTCTTATGTTTGAGATGATATTCTATAGTCTGAAACCCAGTAGGGAAAAATGTGCTTGTAGATCAAAAGATAATGGCTCAGTATCATGACATGTAGTGTTTTGAAGTGTTGGTTAAAAGTTAAACTTTCAGGCAGAGGTCCCCATTGGACATTTCTGCACAACATACTCAAATGCCATTTTAGACATAAAAGTGGCACTAATCAATGCTAGGAGTCTAAACAGAAAGATACATGAAATTAACATCCTCCTACAACTCAAGCATATTCATATTTGTGAAAATGAAGAATAAACCAACTACTGAAGCAAAAACACAACAAACGAGGAGCCACCAAGCTGGACAAACAGTTCCTTGAGTTGTACACCAAAACCACACACTTTATTACTTGAAATAAAATAACAAATAATCAACATAAATTCGTGTAAGAGCTTTCACTTAAACCTTGTTGAACTTCATCAGACAATTTTGCAAATCATGGCATCACTTCCTTTTATACTATCTAAATCACGTCAATTAAAAACATTATTAATCAATTAGCTCATGATGCTGCTGTCAATAACATACTATATTACTTTTTTCCTAAAAAATACAATTGATAATGAAAACCATGAAATCAAATGCCTAAGTAAAATGTGCATAATAAATAGCTCTCACATGGGAGGGGCATTCGGAGACTATATACCTTATATATAAAAAATTAAATATACAATCTTGTAAAATGTACATAATTTAATTTATCAATAAATAAATTCTGCATATAATTGTATAAATTGTAATTATATATTGTATATTATAATTGTATATATTAATACCATATAAACAATCTGTTCTATGATGTATATTTTTGTGCATAAATCTTTAAAACCATATAGAAAAACATTTTAACAGGTATAGATCTGTTTAAACTGCATGTTACCTAATTACTGTGGGCACCATTAAGTACAGTATGAATCACACAATTTTATTTCTATGTAATGCTTTCAGTTTTAATACTGGGGTAATTGAACTATGCTCATTTATTCCAGGCCACATATCTGCCTGTGCTCTTATTTGCCATTGCAATTCTTTAAGTTCTAAATACAGGCCCCAAGGTCTCCTATCCTCTATTTCCACCTGGTCAATCACTATAAAAGAAAACTGGTGATCTCTATACTCACCAATGTGTTTTGCTAGTGCATTGTTAGGTTTATTTTTCTTTATAGTATATTCATGCTCATAAAGTCTCTAGGCTAAATGCCTTTCTGTTTTCCTTATATAGAACGTTGGGCATGAATTGCATGTAGCTAGGTATACAACAGCTTTTGATATACAATTATATTTACCATGTTGATAAAACTTCCTATTTCTAACATGAGAAAATTCACTTGTTTTGATTTTATAGCACCAATGACAGGCCCCACATTTAATCATACCTATATTCGTATGAATAGGCAAATCTTTTGCGTGTTTTAAAATTTCCTTGAAGCTTTTGCCTTTCTTATAGACTACTGTGGGTTTGGCACTGATCTGATTTCTACAATGAAGGTCATCCAGCAATATAGTCCAGTTGTCAACTAGTATGTCCCTGATTGAATTATTGTCTTGAGAGAAAGTAAGCACTAAAGCTCTCGAAAAGTTAGTCTCTTTCTTTGGCCTGCTTTTTGCATCATTATTTTGACTGTCATGTGGAGTGCTCGAATTATGTCCTAAAATTTGTTTATCTAAAATTGGTTTAAAATGGCCATTCAATCTCTTGGTGGTAACTTCCTGTATTAAAGTGTCAACTAGTACTTCTGGATAACTTCTATTAAGAAACATATCGCGTAAAAAATTGCATTCTTTTTCAACTTGATCAAACTTGGTCACCATCCGAGCTGCCCTCACTAATTGTCCTTTTACTATGGACTTTGGTGTTCTGGATGGCAACTACTATAATGCAAGAAGCAATTGGAGTAAGATTCTTTGCTGTGAGTGACTGCTATGTAAGCTTGAGTAGGACTGTCTTTCATAAGATGTACATCCAAATAATTCATATATTCATTATTAATATCCCAAGTAAATTTTAGGAAATTTGTAGTGGTATTTATATATGTTAAAAATTCATTCAACATATCCAATGTACCATTCCAGATGATACTAATGTCATCCTGAAACCTATGATACGATTTAATGAAGGTTTTATATTTACTGTTAAATACATAATTCTTCTCCCAGAAGGCCATGACTTAATTTGCATAAGCACCCCCACAAGGTGACCCCATAGCAATGCCCTTTTTCTGCAAAAAATATTTCTTATTAAAAGTTATGAAATTATTACTTAATACTATCTCTAAAAGTTCCATAATTAGGTTTGTTAATTCTTTTGTGTAGTTATTGACACAGGATTTTAATGCAGTGGTAGCACTCCCTTGATACCTGGGTTTACTGCCCATCATTCCTTTAGGTTCTTGGGTAATTGTGGGGGAGTATCTGTATTAATCAAAAATGCCATCACTTCATGACAGATTACCCATAACCTTAACTTGCAGCTCCTGGAGATCCAAATCACCATTAATAAATCCAACTATTATTTCATTGCCTGTTCCAGATCGCCATCAATATACATCAAAGATCAGGGAAAGTACTTTAACTGTATTAAGGGGTTAAATATCAAACCAAATATCTTATTGCTAGTTGATTTCAATTATGGAAGCACCAATTGGCACACTAATACCTATAAGAATGAATAAGGTCGGCATTTCCTGGGCTATAATACAAGTGCACTACAGAAAATTGTAAAACTACTCAATAGAGGCTGTATTAACCTTGACTTGGTCCTTACAAACATAGCCTCTTCCTGTACTCCACCTTTTATCTCCTCACCCCTTGTTAAATCTGACCACAAGTCAGTAATTTCTCTGTTAGGCCTAGCGGTACCACCCAGCTGCCAAATGAGATTTTCTTTAGGGACTAACCAGGGCAAACCTACTTTAATCTTGTAGAAGATGTATGAAAAATTCTCAACAATCCTTGCAAAAGGATCTAACTGAGCAGGCCGGCCCCATTCATGTCTTACTTTTACCAGCACTTAAGCAGCTGCATAGAAAAGTCAGTAACTGTCTATCCTAAATATTATTGGTAAATTCAGGAATAAACTTTTTTGGTGGCAAAAATGTATTGGTATTTAACAAAAGGAAAATGATGAAAAGTTGCAAGAAACTCATATTCCCTTATCTCAGGAGCATACTGAAAAATGACAGCAAGGAACTTGAGTACTGTTAGAAAATGAAAACCAGCATAAGAGCTTAAGGTTGCAACAGATTCCAAAGGAAACTATAAATCTTTCATCAGTTATGTAAGGAAATTAAGGAATAATGTCCAGCAATGCACTTTGCTAATCTATAATGATGTCCCATATTCCAGTCCCAAAAATATGGCCAGTATACATTAGCAGACAAATTTATTGCTAACTTCAACCCACCTAACCACATCGCTGCCCCAGTATCCCTACAAATTTAGTTTCCCCTGAAGTCACCTTGGAATAAGTCTTAAAATCCCTATCAAAAAACAAAAGAAATACTTCCATGGAACCAGAAAACATACTAGGTTGCAATTTCATCAGTGTCAAGTATCCAATTCTCTAATTAAACTTTTGACCATCAGCTTATCCACAAGGTTTATGCCAGATCCCTGGAAGACCACCCAACACAAGGGTGACCCAATACAGATCTAGGCAATCATAGGCTCATCAGTATCACTAGCCTTATATGCATAGCTATGGAGTACACCATGGCATAACTCATTTATGCAAAAGCAAGTAACTTAACTGCCCTAGATCCCAATCAGTTTGGCTTTCTGAAGGACAGGTCCTGTCTTCTGAACATGGTAAGCTTCTTTAAAAAGGTTATAGAGGGGTGAGGACAATGGTCATTCAGTGCACACTATTTATCTCAGACTGGCCAAGGCTTTTGACACTATTCCCCATGCTGGTGATATTAAATAATTAGATAAACTTAATGCAACCCCTCCCTGTCTTATCCACTGGGTTGCAAATTAGCTATCTGAGAGTACCAGGTTGTAAAAGTTTCTGATACCCTTTCTGAATGACATTCTCCTGTTTGGCATTTATTTTCAGACTTTAAGTCCAATATTCCAGAATTGTGATTGACCAAGTCTACTGATGGCTGCAAGCTGAGCACTGTCTACTTATTCACTGATATTAAACAGCTACAGCAAGGGCTGGAATATCACATACCTGATGTACTAAAAATGGTCTGAAGTTAAATGTGAAAAAGTGCAGAAGAGTAGCATTCTGTAAAACAGCTGTTCCCACCTCATATGTTTTAAATTGCACTCCACTACAGACAAACGTGGTCAAGCGAGATCCGAGCATTTATTTGGACAATGCTATAACATTTGATCATTATGTTTCCACCATAGTCAGGAAATGTGACATCTCACCCCATTCATTTCCAAAGGAATGGCTTCAACATTCAAAGAACTCATCCTGCCATTATATCCTTCCCTTACCAGACCCATCACTGAATATAGTACCCCTTTGGTGTATATAAATCAAACCATATTACTCAACTAGAAAGGCCTCAAAGATATCTTACCAAGAAAATAAATCCCTCAAGACTTTCAGCTATCTCAGTAGATTAGAACAGTTATCATTACACTCTCTAGCCTACAGAACTGTGTTGTATTTTTCAAGTCATGAAAAATCTAATTCTTGACTTTTTGCAAAACCACTGGCACTACAAATGCATATACTAAGGACCTAAATTGTCACCAACAATAAACAAGACTCACTGTACAGATAGGGTCTTAGCTCAATGTATTCCCACCCTGCAGAATGAGTTACCACTACAAGTCAAAGTGCTACTTTGACTAAATTTGAAGCTATCCATTATATTTAGACGAGTAGACAAATTTGCACAAGTCTTGTCATGTATGGCCCAGCTCACTTTGGGAAATGAACACTATTTAGGTGTTTGAAATGGGACACACACTTTAAAGTATGTCTACTCAAAGGTGTATATGGGTAGGCATCATATGGTCCTCATGTTTATTTTGCCTAGTGCTACTCGTGTTCCTAAATGTAGGCAGGTAATGATAACTTCATTATTATGACAGCTGAATATAGAAAAAAGGTTACCCCATGTATATTCAGTAATAAATTGAAAAAAAATGAAGACACTGAAATCTGCTTCAGTGGCACAGCAACCGAATTCCATTCTATTTTTTGTAGCAAAATGTTTTGTATACTTTCCAAGTGACTGTGTACAGAGTAAATACATGTCAATGTAATGTACTAACTGGTTGGCCTTACAAAAGCCTTGTAGATAATAACTACTTTACTCTGTTTTGAGGAAACTATTTTTAATGTTTTTGTTATGTAGAAGCCTTTTCTAATTGTATCTTGTGTATTAAACTTAATATTAAGAATTAATCCACAAAGTGGTCTAGTTCATGGTAGTGCTCGACTGATCCGAGAATGAGGCTGTTAGTAGCATAGAGAATATTCCCAGTCATTAGCACCAGAATGAATAACAGAGCATTTCTTGGTATTAAACTTGATGTCATGGTTAGTACACAAAACATACAAGTTGTCAAGGAATGACAAAAACTAGAATGGTGTCCTAATTAGGTAATAAGAGCTACCACATTAGCTTCATCTAGAACCCCCCCCCCACACACACACACACACCATTCTTTGACTCTCTACCCACGGCCCTACATCCAATGCTGGGTCTACTAACCACTTGCTAAACCCCTGGACTTTCTCTGATAGGCTGGGGCCAATATTGACCTTAAGGGCATCCTGGAGGTCTTGCTGACTACATCTGCTGTTTTTTTTTTTTCCTTTATGACCCACCCTGCTACTTCTCTGCATCCTTCCACTGCATTCGCTAACCATTGTCCAAGGGCTACTCACCTTATTGGACTGTCTCCCGTAGGGAAACATTATCAATGAATGCCATCTCTCCCTGCCAGTGCCTGAGAAGACTGAGATGCAAATTGAATCTGGGTCACATGCTCCATAGTTAGGGCTTTATCCCTCTACACCATGGTGCAGGCTTTCACTGGAAATTTTGATATTAAGAGTTATGTTTGCCAGTAAATGTCATAAAGATATTAAACCAAAGTGTATTAGGTACAGATCCATAAAGAGCACCACAAAGTTTAGATGATAACTTTTCTCTGATTGTGGTAATGAACAACCAATTATTGAGCTAGTTATCAGTGCAGGATTTGACATATAAGTTGACCAGGTTGCTAATCTGTACAGTTTTACAGAAGGACATACTATTAGATGCTTGGATAAATTTGGATAGACAGCATCTACTGGAAAAGCCAGCAACTCAAGCATCAATAACCTTGGTATAAAAATTGATCAGATTTGTAAAATATAGTCTGTTATACACAATCCTGTGTTGGTAAATATCAATAAATTTCAAAAGTAAATTTTGGTGCACAATTGAACAATACATTCTCAAAGCACTTGCCCTTTAACACTAACAAGACTGATAGGCCTGTAGTTACTGGTTAGATTTTTATCACTTTTATGAATACAAAAACTGTTTTTGTAGACTGGTGACAAGTAGCAGATAATCACAGATTGCTGAAAGAGATACTGGAAGGTAGTTACTAAATGTTGGATATTTTTTCTCAAGAAGGTATTAGAGATATCATCAGAGCCAGGTGAACAACTAGGCCTTTTTAATAGAATCCTTTATCCACTGCAAACATATTATAGCAAGTGTCATGGATTAGCTCAAGTACACTTTACTGCTTCTAAACAATATAATGAAGTGTCCTGAAAATAAATCACTGAAGACCTCTGCAGCCGAAACATAATTGCTTATAAACTGGTAAAAACTAGTGGAATCAACGCACCTTTTGGAGTACTAGAGCAACGTGTAAAATGTAATATTAGTAATGATATGATTCATCAAACAGAATTCATGTCATATTTTCTGTTATTGGACATACTTTTTAATGCCTTAATGTTGCCCCATGCACCAGGAGGCTGGCTGTGGTCCTAGTATTCCCACTTCTAGTCCAGAGTTATGCTGGTTGTGCAAGTTGGTTTCTTGCAGCATAAAACTAGTCAGTACGACATACCCCAGTTCTGTGGCAGGGTCACCACAGATATGTACAGAGCAAGCACTTTGAGTGCTATACATCTGGACTTCATCAAGATCTTTGACACTGTTTATCACAACAGGATGATGTGACTGTTACAGGTTATGGCGGAAGTATATAACAGAATTATGACTGGCAAACTAAAAACAGAAATTGGCAACAATGGAATTTTGTCTGTAGAAATACCAGTGTATATCAGGCTGTCTCAGGAGTAAATGTTGTGACTGGTCTTTTCAACACATTTGTATCAGGTATGTTAGGACTGGCACAGTACAATCAGTATGCTGAGCTAAAACATCAAGGCTGGTGCAGAATCACTTGTTTAAGGCAATACTCCCTAAAATATGCATCTTGCAGTATGGCCAGATGGTGGATGGATTTAATGATAGCAAAGGCATAAGAATATTTCAGTAACAAAAACAACATGCTGTCGGGGGGGGGGGGGGGTGACTGTAGGAATGACAGAGAAGGAAAATAAAGTGGTAGAAATAAGCTCTTCTAGGCTGAATATGAGACTGGGGTCTGTAAGAATGACAGAGAAAGAAAGTAAAGAGGAAGAAATAATCACATATAGGCTGAATCACAGTGTGTTTAAAGAGGGTCTATATATTCTTGAAAGCCGACAATGTCGAATCTGACATTGTTGACACTCGAATATTGAATGCTCAGAATCTCGAGCGTGTAAACGGAAATCTCCATAAGGGGAGATTTCCATTTACTGCAATGTAGTGCAGTCTTGGAGTTGGTGTATTTAAGCAGCGAGGGGTGTGGGGGGCACAGGGGGGCTTGCCCCCCTGCTTAAACCCGTTGGGGTACTTTTTTCTTTTCTTTTTTCTTTTTGTCTTTTTATAAGGTCAATGTTTGAAGACATCAACCATATGGTGTTGACCATATGTTCGATGTTTTCAAACGATCTTATAATGTAGACCCTTTAAAGAGGGCTGTTATAAAGGTCAATAAGATGCTAGTGCGAAGAGATAGGAGAGTGAGCATGTGAGATGCTGAGGTAATTCTCCCATTATATGGGACAATAATATGGTCATAGCTGAAGAACTCTGATAATTTTGGTAACCATTTGAAATATTGGGACCAATATGGAGACTGAATGGCCGAAAGAATGGAATTACATAGACTAAGTCCAAGAAGCCATGTCTCAGAATATTCCCCTTTCACTAAGGTATGGTGGTCTCAGATTTGGTATATATCAGTTCTGGGTGTGTGCAAGGTGCAGTAAGGGCTTATCCCCCCCCACAAAAGAAGTTTAAAGGTGGAGTGATTTTTGTGATTCGCTCTTCTCCTGTGTTTTCAGTCTTTTTTCAGCTTGTGGCACTTGGCATTTTGAGTGCCGACATTTCAACTGGGAATCATCTATTTCAGATAGCTGTACAAAAATATATTTGGGCTGGCAGAGAGCAAGCAGTGTTAATGTTAGCAACATTGTAAAGCTAGTAAGGAATTCAAGTATAAGGAAAACCACCTAGTACAGTAGCATGAATGCACATAGAAAACAAATGGTTAGCCAAATACTGTTGTGAAAATGTGAGGTATTGCCAGCTATGACAGGAGAAGAAGGGCGGTGGATGTGTAACATGTGCCAGCACAGCTAGCTGGAGTTTTTTTAAATAATTGTATGTCATTTGTATATCAAACTGATTTGTACAGATGCTTGAGTTAAAAAAATGTATTTGCAAAGCTGTTTGGGTTACAAATGTACCAACAGTGTGCCCTGCTGGACAGAAAAAGAAATATACATGTATTATTGTAACTGCTTAAATGTATATGTTTTACAAATGATACTGGAAATCAAGTGGTTAATCTCAATCCACCCAAATTTGGAAATAGTTTGGAATTAAATTCATTGGTTTATGCCATAAAGATTGTATCTTACTGATCTGACTGCAGCCAGAGATGAAATGTCTAGGCCAAAGAGTAGTTTATTAGCTCCTGTAGGAAGAGTGGAAGTGTGTTATGGTTTTATAGCTTCCAGAAGCTATAACATGTCTCTGCAAAGCTCTGTCTGTGTGGTAAAACATATGTGCTAAATTCTGGGTCAGTTTATAGAAATATGAGTAGCATGGGAACCAGAAGTCAGATAACTAGGTGTATGTAATAATCTGTAATCTAGGAAAAAAATATGTTTTAATACCAGATGAGAGAGAAGTCTTGGAGCACTCTGTTTTTGGAACCTGACAAGGAAGGACCCTTCAGCTACTTCATCTTGCCTTGCTCTAGTAAGTAAACCAGGGAATAGTAATTTGTTACATCAACCAGGAAAATATAGTGAGATTAGCCAAGTACTGTTTTTCTATATCTGTGTGAACCCATTCATCTGTGTTGTTTTAATATTTCCTGTGATTGCAACTCTGGTGTTTATTGTAAATAGATAATTGGAATTTACATGTTCTCTTATTATTTATTAAGTATATTTAAACTTTTCATTGTGGCTGGTCCACAGTGGTGCAGTGGTTAGCATTGTCACCTCACAGCAAGAGGTTCTCTGGTTCGATCCTCAGCTGGGAGGCCTTCTGTGTGGTGTCTGCATGTCCTTCCTGTGGTCGCATGGCTTTCCTCCAGGTGGTCTGGTTTCCTCCCACATCCCAAAGACAAAAGCTGTAGGTGGATTGGGCACTCTAAATTGGTCCTGTGCATGCGTGTGTGGGCGCCTTCCATAGAAGGTTGGGTGCTGGTTTGGCAACTCAACTGCCAATCATGAGTAGACAGGTGATCCACTGTGGCAGCCCCTAACCAGGAAGAAAGCTGAAAGAAGAAGACTGTGGCTGTTCCTTTAGAGAATATTTTAACCTTTGACAGTACTTGTATCTATTTGGTGACACTATGGCCACTCCTGAAAAGCCTTACTGCATTGGCCAATCACTATAATTTGTATTAATATTAATTTCATTCAGAATAATTGGGTAGCTTTGTAAGAGCCTTATAATAACTGTCTTTGGAGTGTCTGGTGGCAGTGTAACTACCTTATAGTCTGGGCAGAAGGGGGCATAGTAAGTAAATATCTGACAGCCTCTCCCAGCTGTGTGTGTGAAAATGGAATCTCAGAGTGTGTGTCAGCTGCTTGGAGCAGAGGCACAAATCACTGGTTTCACAGAAAGAGTGGTAGTGGACTTGGCTTGGATACTCATCTGATGACTCAGCTCTATAGCTGTGCCAGTGAGGAGTCTTACTGGGGATCTGGAGACAGAGAGGGAAATCCAGCCTCCATACTGAGTGTGCTCTTAAGGGAAATTTTGCTTGATGCAGAGAGCTGCATCTGGAAATACTGGGTGTATTCATTTTTGTTCCAAGTGAATGTCCCTCTCCAGTGTCATTGGTGAGGATTCAGGCTCCTTGATTACTGACCCAGAGTGGGGACATTACATCTGTTTTCAGAAAAAAAGATAACTCTTAACCATAAACATTTTAGTTAGGGTAGTGAACCTTCTGTGTGAGACACTGCATACTGAAGGTCATGATAATTTGTAAGGAGGTTTTGTGACTTCTGTGGAGGATGAGATAATAGCAAAGAGCTATCATTCAAAGAATAGCTCTTGCTTTATCAAAACATGCCTGCTACATTTTATTTTCAGGGAGCAAATGAGATGGGGTCAGCTGGAGAGGAAAGTCAAGATATACAGAAGAATAGGTAGCAACTCAATGGCTTGGAGATAATAGAGATGGTGATGGCTATCTTAATCTCCTTGCCAGAGGGAATGTTTGATTTCTCTTCTCCTGAGTAGATGAGAGAGGCCTAATTGAAGTAAAAGAAGTTAATTATGTTGTAGAAGGTAGTGGCACTTGGAGACAAGCTGGCTGCAACACTCCCATAGAGTTGATAGCTGACCCATCTGTTAATATCAGCATTGTATAATCATACATAGGTATTCAATTGCATCAGTCTTGCATCTCCATTTATATTTGTCAATTTGTTTTGTTTACCATGACCTTATATTCTGTTGTGTTTTCTAGCATTGTTTCTTCTTGCATACATTCATTATCCTTTAGAAGGAATTTAAAGTTGCAACATTTACTTTAGAAATGCAAACATTGTGGTTATTTCTTTCCATACACCCAGTCCTCGATGAAATAATGTTTCATAGTTTAGTACTAGGCTATCTGCCCTGGGGCATTTGTAAGCCTAACCATAGTGATGTGGCTTTCGCCACCCCATGAAATGGTACAAAAATGTACAGAATAGATTTAGAATACTGTGCCTCAGTCTAGTAGTGACACAGTGAAGGTCCCTTTATATAATAGAATTAGATGTTATGTGATCCTATCTCGCCTACATTCTGTACTGATGGGCTCGGAGCCGATCCCTCGGCTCCGACTCTGCACGCTATGCTATAGAGTGAGGCCTCTTATTGGCTGAGCTATTTCTTATCCCAGGATGCACCACCACTAATCCCCCAGATCTCGTTTGCCGCTTACTAAGCTAAGATGTGGTCTCAACTTGGCTGGGCTAAGTACTACTTTATTTAGGCTTTTCCTGTCAGGAATTTGCTTGTTTTGAACCCAAAAGCTGTTTTAATAGCTATTGTTGTGATACGAGTGTGTTTTATGTATTTTTATTGAGAAATTTGTGTTTTTTTCATCAGGGAAGGTTTCCCGTTTTAGTTGGAGGGCCTTCCCCTTTTGCTATTTGCTATTCTAGCGTTTGTTTTGTGGGTCAAGTACCCATTTAAGTTAGAGGGTCTTGACCCTCTCTTTCTGTGTTTTTGATAACTGTATTGGTAAAAAAAAAAAAAAAAAAAAAACTTTGTATTTCTTTCAACTTTAAACTACTAGTTTTTGGTGCTTTTCTAGCAGTAGACATGTCAAAAGAACATAGACCTTCCGGGTTCAAAAAGTGCGTGAGGTGTGGTTATAAGATGTCCATAACGGACGACCACTCCTCGTGCGTTTATTGCTTAGGCGCCAAGCACCTACAAGAGTCATGTAGCGTGTGTCACGCCTTTTCATCAAGAGTCCTCCAGGAGAGGAAGAACAAATTAATCCTAAAAGGTTTGATAAAACCTTCCTTCGAGGAGGCTTTATCTTCATCTTCCTCTCCTTCAAAAAAGAAAAAAGCGTCGGCTCCGACCAGTCTGTCGGAACCGACTGCCAAAAAACCTAGGCAGGCTTCTCCATCGGCTCCACAGGCTTCGGAGCCGAGGGCGGAATGGTCTGCCTCAATGCCTCCAGTCTCGACCCCTCTGGTTTCGGAGCCGAGGACTGGGGCATCGAGAGGCAGGTCACCTTCATCGGCTCCACTGATATTGGAGCCGATGAGGGTTGCCGGCTCAGACTCTTCCCCTTCGGCGCCAAAGTCCTCATCGGCACCGAGGGAAATTGCCTTGAGATCTCCCTCGGAACCGATAATTATTGAATCCATTCGGAGCCGGTCCCCTAGTCCTATAGAGCCGATGGAGAAATCGGTTCGGACCCGATCGGTATCGTCCAGATCCTCCAAGATGTCTGATTCGGACATCGACAGGGTGCTCCTAAGACTCTTCCAGTCTCCGGTGTTCCAAAAGTTAGTTTCGGCTCCAGCCCATTCGGCTTCGGAGCCGATGGTCCACCTTCCTACTATGGTTCCTCCTCCAACAGCCTCGGCACCGTTGGAGCTGGTGCTGGTGGAACCGGTAGAGGTTTTAGAGTCGGGCCCGACCCTTACTCCAACTCCGGCTCTTGAGTCGGAGTTCGGTACACGGACTTCTTCCGTCGGCCCCGGGGGGATGCTTCGGGATTGATGTTTTCGGTCCCAAGTCTTCCTCTTGGTGCGTCGGCTGCGGGGGTGCTGTCTACCGTTGTGGCCACGGAGGTGGGACCCTCCCAGGATTCTGGTGGTCCCCCCTTCAGGACTATGAGGAGTGCGTTAGCCAAATCATCTTTGGTTACCTCCACGGTCTCCCCAGCTCCTTCCCTGCATACCGAGACTGGGTCTTTGGCAGTCCCCCTGTCCTTAGACAGCGGAGCCCCGGGGCCTGAGGTTACCCCCACTGGGGTTCCCCCCCCTCCTGGAGGTCCTTCTGAAGCTTCTTCGGAAGAACCCCCCAGGAAAAGATCGTGCAAGAGGGAGCACGTTGACTCCCCTGATGAGTCTCTTACATCAGACACTGATCTCGATGATACAGAAGGGTCCCCTAAGTCGTCCTCGGATGATGTCTCCTCTGCAGACATCCTGGAAGCCCTTAAACAACGAGGCGGCTGGCAGTCCAAACCCCCTTCTGCTGATGAGTCGGTGTTCCTTAAGGCCTTCGGGGCTCAGCCCTCCGCCTCCTGGGTGTCTCCGCCCTTCAACGAGCTCTTGGATTTGATCTGTCGAAGGGCGTGGGAACACCCAGACTCTGTGGAACCGGTGCCTGTTCGTCCTAATAAATTCCTCTTGGCACCCCCTGAAAAAGAGTTTCTAACTAAAGGTGTGGCTGTAGATGCTTTGGTGGTGGCATCTGCTACCCAGCAAGATGTAGCAGAGGCTTCGACGTCCGTCCATCCTCCTAATAAGGAGTCTAGGAGCATGGATCGCACGAAAGCGCACCCTAAGTTCAGCGGCCTTTACATTAAGGTCCTTGAACTACCTTACACACTTTACCAGATTTCAGAGGGATCTGATTAAAGAACTTTCCAATACCCTCTTGGGTAACCTGCCTGAGGAGCTGGCCCAGACGGTTGGCTATCAGCTGGCTACATTATCGTCCATTTCAAACTCGTCCATGAGGCTCATTTCTTATGCGGTCGAAGGGGCGAGTAGAGCGGCGGGTACAGGCATTGCTCTACGGAGACAAGCCTGGCTCCGCCTGTGTCATTTCGCGGAGGCCTTTAAGTCTACCTTTGCCGACGTCCCCTTTGATGGGCCCTCCCTGTTTGGACCCAAGGTAAAGGACACACTGACCCGCTGCGAACAGGAGGGTAAGACTCTGACTGCTGTAGGGGCACGATTTTCCACTCCCTTTTGGCCTTATCCCAAGGCTAAAAGAAGAGGGAAAATGTGGTTCCGTAGATCTCAGAAGCCTTACCCCTCTCAGCAGGATGATCCCCCTTCCAGAGACAGGGGAGGGGGAAATTCTTCCGGAAGATGCCGTCCCAGAGGCGGCAGAGGCCCTCGCAACACTGGAGACCACGAGTCCTTTCGTGGCTCTTCAGCCTTTCACAGTCCCTGAGGGATTGCCCGACTGTGCAGCTCCAGAGCCAGTCGGGGGTCGTTTTTCAAGGCACCTAAAAGCCTGGGAAGGTATCACTCAGGACCGATGGGTGCTTTGAATTATCACCGGAGGTTACTCCATCCCTTTCTCTCACTCTCCACCTCAGTCCAAAAAAATCCCAGACCCGCCACCCAGTCAATGGGAAACTGCAGCCTCAGAAGTTTCAAAGCTGCTGCAAAAAGGAGTCATCCAACCGGTCCCCGCAGACCAGATCGGATTAGGGACTTACTCAAGATTCTTTTTGGTGCCAAGAAAGACCGGGGACTTGAGACCCATTTTAGATCTCAGCATTCTAAACCGTTCAGTCAAAAAGTCCAAGTTCCGAATGGTCACCCTACAAACCATTCTCCCATTGCTGGAGAAAGGTGTTTGGATGTGCTCCATAGATCTCAAGGATGCTTATTACCATATCATGGTACATCAAGCATCCAGGAGACATCTGCGCTTCAGCCTAGGAGGCAGTCATTTTCAGTTCCAGCTGCCCTTTGGTCTCACCACAGCCCCCAGGGTGTTCACCAAATGTTTGGCAGTCGTGACTGCTCACCTGAGAAGTCTAGGATTCCAGGTGTTTCCGTATCTAGACGACTGGCCCCTAACTGCCACCTCCAAGCATCTACTATTGCGGAGCCTACAAGCCACTATATCACTGGGCAATGCCCTTGGAATCACCTTCAATTGGCCAAAGTCTGTGTTGCTGCCATCTCAATGCATAAGATTCATAGGAGTAGAGATAGACTCAAACCAAATGCGGGTCTATCTACCTACAGACAGAATACAAACCATTCAGGCTCAAGTTCAAGCCTTACTTCCCAGATCCAAAGCCCCAGCCAGAATGGTCCTGCAGCTATTGGGATCCATGTCCGCCACGGTTCTTCTAGTCCCCCTGGCAAGGCTGCACATGAGAGTTCTCCAGTGGCTTCTTTCAGCTCAATGGTCCTTTCAGGAACTCCCTCTGTCACCTCATATGGATCACAGAAACTTGCAAACGGGACCTTCGCTGGTGGCTAGTGCCCTCCAATTTGAATCAGGGACGACCCTTTGTTCCACCACCTCCTGCGGCCACTTTGACCACGGACGCCTCCCAGATGGGGTGGGGGGGGGCATTCCCTGGGCAGGTCAGTCCAAGGCAAATGGCACCCAGAAGAGACCCTACTTCATATCAACATCCTAGAAATGAGGGCGGTGCTTCTGTCCCTTCAAGCCCTTCACGATTACCTCCCTCAGGGCGTAATTGCCGTTCACTCAGACAACATGTCAGTTGTCTGGTACCTGAACAAACAGGGAGGGACCAGATCCTATCCTCTTTGCAGAGAGGCCATGAGAGTCTGGGAATGGGCAGTGTCGACCAAACGCTTTCTAGTAGCTACTCATATCCCGGGCAAGTCCAATGTGATAGCCGACAGACTGAGCAGAACAATCCTCTCTCCTCACGAATGGTCTCTGAACATGACAGTTGCAAATCAAATTTTCAGCAAATGGGGAGTTCCGTGTTGCGACCTCTTCGCGACTCCACTGAATGCGAAGTGCAAAAAATTCTTCTCCCTAACCCCGGCTCTGGGGAAGAGCCCCATGGACGCACTAGCCCATCCTTGGCCCACCGGCTTGCTTTATGCCTTCCCCCCAGTTCCTCTCCTTCCCAGGGTGATCCAAAAGGCATCTCTCCTGGGGAGCAAAATGATCCTAGTTGCTCCTTACTGGCCTCGTCCAGTATGGTTTCCCTATCTTCGGAAATATGCTCTGGAAGGTCCATGGTTCCTGGATCAGATCCCAGACCTTTTGGTTCATCAGTCGGGACTATTCCACCAGTCCCTACACACCTTAAAATTGACGGCTTGGCTCCTCCTCTTCCAACTATAGTCAGGAGTCATACATTGGATCCAGAAGTTGTACACATCTTATCTTCGGCCCACAAGTCTGCTACAAAGAAATTGTATTCTAGCAAATGGAAAAGATTTGCTATTTGGGCTCAACTCCGGGGCTGGATCCCATCACTATTCCCGTATCAGAAGTACTAAAATTTTTAACTTCTCTTTTCAATCAAGGCTCTTCAGTCTCTACCATCAAGGTTCAATTGGCAGCGATTTCCAATTTTCACGAATCTTTAAACCCACCTTTAATGAGCAACAGATTGTGTAAGACCTTCTTGAAAGGTGCTACACTTTTAAGACCTCCGATTTCTCATCCTGCTCCTCCATGGGATCTCGATGTAGTGTTATGCGCCTTAACTTCCTTCCCCTTCGAACCGGCAGCGACATGTGATCTAAAATTTCTATCGTGGAAGACTGCTTTTCTGGTGGCAATTACTTCTGCCAGAAGGGTTTCAGAGCTTCAAGCTTTGTCTGTAAAACCCCCGTACTTGGTTTTTCACAAAGACAGAGTATCACTCAGGCCAAATCCTTCCTTTGTCCCTAAAGTTTGTTCCAGTTTCTGCCTACAACAATCATTAGAGCTTCCAGTCTTCTTTCCGAAATATTCTAACAAAGCGGAGTTCATATTCCACACATTAGATGTCCACAGACAGTTGCGTTTTTATTTAGATAGGACCAAACAAACAAGGAAAACAGATCAATTGTTTGTATCCTTTGCAGACAATAAATTGGGCAAAGCTGTCACAAAGGTCACTATTGCCAAATGGATCAGGGACTGTATTACTCAAGCTTATTCTTATTGTAACAAAGTGCTTACCACCTCTGTCAAAGCTCATTCTACAAGGGCTATGGCTACTTCGATAGCATTTCATTCTAAGCTTGCTATTAGTGACATTTGTGCTGCGGCTACATGGTCTTCCCTGCACACTTTTATTTCCCATTACAAATTGGATGTGGCATCTAGAGGACGAGCTTCATTTGGTTCCACAGTGCTCAGGAGTGTTTTCCAATGAGCCACCCAGGATTTAGGTGTTAGGGACGCTGTGCCATCAGTACAGAATGTAGGCGAGATAGGATCACATAACATCTTTTAGTTATGTACTTACCATAACTTTAGATGTTTGGGATCCATCTCGCCTACATTCCCAATAACCCACCCTCCTTCCCCCTTCCTTGGAGATCAGAGGATATCAGAAGGTCTGAATCCTGTTGTTTCATCTTGAAACATCTAACAATGTTATATAAACAAGTTGTGCTTGTGTGCATGAATGCGGACAAACAAGATCTGGGAGATTAGTGGTGGTGCATCCTGGGATAAGAAATAACTCAGCCAATAAGAGGCCTCGCTCTATAGCATAGCGTGCCGAGTCGGAGCCGAGGGATCGGCTCTGAGCCCATCAGTACAGAATGTAGGCGAGATGGATCCCAAACATCTAAAGTTATGGTAAGTACATAACTAAAAGTTTACTGTGCCCCTGTCTAGTAGTGACACAGAGGTGACCCCTGGGGTAAACTTACGATCTCCCATCCACTCATCAAGATTTCTCTTGAAGAGAGTCAGTGAGGGGCTCTGCCTAACATGAACTGGGATTCTGTTCCAGAGCATGGGAAGCCTCTAGGTTATGAATCTATCCCGCCAGCATGTCCTGTTCATACTTGTGCCGAGGTTTAAGTCTTTTGCTCTCGTGGTTCTGATGGATTTGGATTTTTTGAGGTGAAGCATGTTCATCAGTTCCTGATTGGACATGGCCTTGTATGTCAGGCACAGATCACCTCTGAGCAGGCGGTATGCTACTGAATGGAGCTGGAGTTTCTTTAGTCTGGCAGAATAAGACATATGTTGGAGACCCTTGATCCTCTTGGTGAGGTACTTTTGTGGTCTCTCCAGCTGCTGCAAGTGCTGGGTGAGGTACATACCAAATGGGGCATTGTACTCAATCATGGGTCTGATGAGGGAGGAGTATAGGGGTACAATGACATCCTTGGATCTAGATGTGAATCCCTTCATGATAAGGTGTGCAAGGTAGAATATCTTTCTAACCACTTTGGCAACGTGGGTGTCAAATGAGAGGTCGCTGTCGACGTGGGTCCCTAGGTCTCTGATTACTTTTTCCGTACTCAGTGGGTTACAGTCTATGTGATAATTTGTGGGTACTTTATTTTTCCCAAAGGGGATGACTATACATTTTTTGGCATTTAGTTTAAGGCCATGACTCCGGCACCAGTTGTCCGTTTCTGTGAGGCCTTTTTGTAGGATGTATGTGTCAGCTGGTGTATCGACTATGGCACCTAGTTTGCAGTCATCTGCGAACTGTCTGCCACAGCCCTCCCATGTTTGCTTTAACATCTGAGAAATAAATGCCGAACAAGAGGGGTCCCAGGACAGATCCCTGTGGGACACCACTGGTGACTGGCTTTGAGTCTGACATGGCTCCAGTGATTTTGACTTTATGGGTTCTGTCCTTTAGCCAGTTTGCAACCCATCTAGTGACATAACGGTTTACATTTAAGCTGTTGAGCTTATCTATGATGCCTGAGTGGGGTATTGTGTCGAAGGCCTTAGCCAAGTCCAGGTAGGCTGTATGGACTGCTTTGCCCTCATCAATGGCTCTAGTGACTGTTTCGAAAAAGTCAACCAGGTTCAAAAGGCAGGATCTGCCCTTTACAAATCCGAACTGGGTGGGATCAAGTGTCTGTAGGTCCCCAATGTCTCTTTTTATGAGTTCCATAATGATTATTTCCATAGCTTTGCAGACCAGGCTGGTTAAGCTTATGGGGGTGGTAGTTCCCAGGGTCTGTAGAGGTACCCCCTTTGTGGAGTGGGACCACTGTTGCTGTACGCCAGTGTTCAGGTACATATCCTGTAGTAAGGCTAAGGTTAAATAGCATTTTTATGTGCGGGTTTAGTTCCTCTTGGAGTTCACATAGCACGCAACCCGGGATACCGTCAGGTCCCATTGATGCTGTGTTTTTAGCTTTGCTGAGGGCGGCTCTCACCTGGACATCTGAGATGACAGGGAGATTACATTCAGCTGGGATAAGTATTTCTTCTTTTGGGGGTGAGGGAGGGGAGAAATTTGCACTGAACCTGTCTGCCAGAATGTTGGCAATGTCTGTGGGTTCAGTGTATTTTTTGTCATTGTGAACTAACTCTGAGCATATCTGAGGGTTTCTGCCCAGGTTTCTAACATAGCTGAAGAAGGCTTTGTGGTTATTTTTAGTGTCCTTAGCGATTTTTCTCTCAAAGTTGGCCTTGGATGTTTTTATGAGAGAACGTAGTTTTCTGCTAGTGTTGATCAGAGATGTCTTCCCTTTATGGGATTTTGCTCTGTCGTGCAGTAGCTTCCTTCTTTTGTTATACAATGTGTTAATGGCTGAGGTCCACCAGACAGGACGCTTGCCTTTGGTGGAGAGGGTCTTGGATTTATTTGGGATTGCATGATCCATGCATTCTTGGAGATGTCCATAGAAAGCATTTGTGAAGGATTCAGCATTGTGGGATATGGTTTCCACTGGCCCAGTGGGCTTAAAGGATACCATCTCAGTCTTAAGAAGAGTGAAGTCGGCTTTTGAGAAGTTTTTCATGGTGGTCTTTTGTGCTGGGGGGTGGAGGTGGGATATGTATATCCAGGGTGATTAGTTTGTGGTCAGATCTCACTAGTGAGGGGTATACCTCCGGTGTGGAGCATTTTGTCCCCATGTTTGTGATGATCAGGTCTAGTATATTATCTCCCCTAGTGAGAGAGGTGACTAGTTGTTCCAGTGCATTTGAATTTATGAATTCCAGGAACCTTTGGGCTAGGGTGTTAGGGCTAGAATAATGTACCCAATCTATGTTAGGGTAGTTGAAGTCTCCCAGTATGATGGTATTTTGTGGTACATTCATATCCTCCAATGTCTTCAGGAAGGCTGAGTGGGGTTCCTGAGATTGGGAGGGTGGTCTGTAACATGCTACCAGTTGTATAGCAATTTTGCCTATGGTTAGTTGCACCTGTATGGTCTCCGATGCTTCATGTGTTGCTACTAACCTGGAGGTGTGGGTGTCCTTGATGACTATGGACACTCCCCCTCCCTTTGTGGTTCAGCCCGGGTTTTGGGGCTGAAAAGCATGATACGAGGTATAGCCTGTTAGAGCTGGGGTGCTCTCAGGAGCCTTGAACCAGGTTTCAGTTACTGCACAGATGTCGATGTTCTCCATACTGAGGAGTGCCTCGAGTGCCTGCATCTTGAGATTTAGACTTCTGGCATTGAGCAGCATTACCCTTAGTTTTTTTCCATTTTTGTTTTCTAAGGAGGTGGGTTTGTCTTTTGAGCCTTGCCTAAAAAAGGCACTATGGGGGTGGCAAGAGCCTTAGCCAATATCTGGAAGCCCAGTGGTGACAGGTGCAAGCCGTCCCTTGCGAAGCAGCATGGCTTGCCCAACGTGTCATCCCAAGCAGACAGACATTGGATCCCCTTAGAATGACACCAGTACTTGAGCCAATTATTAAAGCTGATCATCTTGTCTTTGTATTGTGGCATCATTCTTGGTGAGGGCAAGATGCTGCTCAGGGTCAGGGTCATACCAGCCTGGGCTACATAATCAGAGCTCCTCTATGTCTCTTTTCATGTAGTCCAGGGAGGTACGTCTCAGGTCATTCATGCCAGCATGGACAATGACGGAGTCATATTTGTACTTGCTTTGGAGTGACCTGAGTGCGTGTGTTTTGTGGCGGATCCTAGCTCCCGATAGGCAGTTCACAGTCACCCTCTCCTTGTTCAGCCTAGTAAGCGGGACATCAGTGTGTCTGACTATAGAGTCACCTATTACTAGTGTATCAGACATGGTGTTTGGCCTTAAGGGCTGTGATTGTTTGACACACTGATTTATTAAAGTATGTGTTGCATGTGTTTTGTTTTGAGGTGGTGGATTTTTGGATGTCTGCTTTGGGAGCCTCTGTTGTTTTGGTAAGTTTTTTATTAGAGCCTCCGAGTATGTCTTTGTGTTTTTATGTATTTGGTTTGCAGTTGTGGTAGGTCTATGTGGGACTGGGTTTGTTGTGTGTGTGGTTACCATCTCCTCCTGTCTGGTCATGCCAGCCCTGAGTTGAGAGAGGTCAGCCTCCAGTTTGGCTATATAGTTTCATCTCTCACATGTGTTTGTGTTTGTTGGGAGGAGGAGAGGGTTGTCTGTGTACATGAGACAATTGTAGATTCCCAGGATGCCAGTAATCTACCACTCAACATGCTAGAATAGTATAAGGGAGTACTGTGTCTTTAAGGGAAGTGGCTATTCACAGGGTTGGTAGGTGGATGTAGTGCTTACTTAGTATGAGAGTGCTTACTTAGAAGAGAGGTTTTGAGAACAAGTGCTAGGCTTATAATATAGCGAGTAGTCTGATTATACTAAGAGTAGAGCTTCCTTAAGGGAAAATTTGAAGAGCAGACTTGGCGGAGCCAGAAGAAGTTTAACCTTGTTTAACCGGCACTGCGCTATGCGCACAATCGTGCAAAGCCACGCAAATGCAGATTTTAAACAGGGAACTTCAAAAGAGCTACAAATGGTCCAAAACAACCAATTACTACAGCTCTTGTGCTGAGGTCACTCCTTCAGGGACAGGTAGGCTGCTCAAGGCTTCCCACTCCCACTGGTGAGCAAAGAAACTTCCTTCTATCCAAGTAAGGTAATGGACAACACAGGAACTACACCACAGCCCAGAATACAGCAAAGCCTGTAAACTTGTCTAAACTAGTCGATGAGAGGTGGGAAAACAAGGATTATTTTTTTGTTTTTTTTGTTTTTAGATAGAAAACACACAGAAAATGCCGAAACAGTAATAAATCAGTTACACAGGCTAGCACACTTTAGTGGGCAGCCTCAACAGTTAAATTAAACAAACAAACAAACTTTCGACCAGTTTTTGACTAAATGTAACTTTAAGTGCAGATATTATATAATGCAACAAACAGCTAAAAAACAGTTTAAGCTTGTTTAAGGTAAGCTAGAGAAGGTATTTCAAGTAAAAAAACAGCAAAGATGCTTAAATCAAGAAAGTAGTCGCTTTTCTGAGTTCTCTGTAGCTAGGACCACTCTGCAGGACCACGAGGAGCTTGTCTGAGTAGTATAGCCAGAAAAAAACGCCTGTCATACCTAGTGCATTGAACCTATATAGTATACTTCAAAATTTAAAATGATACTTAAAAGTAAGTTTAGATATTTTAAATGTATACTAGCATATTTCAGATGAGCTGAGCCTTCCCATCCTGTATACTGAATATACAACCTACAAGGTTGCACTGTCTTGGAGATGGAAGAAGTATGTGGTTTTTTTTTTTGTTTTATTAACAGAATCAAGTTATTTCCTTTACTCTAGCATAATAGGATACTTATAGTTTAGGAGTGTGTGTGCGTGTGTATGTGAGTGCACACAGCCCTCCTGCAAAAAGTTACATTTACAATTTGTTTAGTGTAATTAGTAGGATATGCACCTCATCTTTAAAAAAATGGTTTATGTAAACACCCTTTTAATTAAGCTAGCCTAAAGTCTCCAACAGCTGGATTAGGTAATATACCTGAGGGGGCCAAAAACTCCCAAAAATTGCAGAAAAAAACTAGCAAAAAAAGTAATGTGGCCTTTATTATTATTTTTAACCTTTAAAATCGACAAGAAACAGCATCATTTGTATGTTTTCATAAGTCCTTTATTGATATAATGTTTGAGGGCAGATGAGTGCTGTGTTGTGTTGCAATATCACGGTCCATTCTTTTTATTCAAGTTAAGTAACACTAGAAAAACAAACATTAAATGAAAATGTTGCTCGCCAGGTCAGGAAGAAACAGGCGAATGTTGTGGGTTGTTGTTCAAGTAGCTTTATTAAATGCAAACACATCATAATCGAAGCTAAGTAACTTTATAAAAAACAAATGGCTGTATGAAACTGGTACACAATAAAATACAAAAAAAAAAAAAAAACGGCAAAAAAAGGTTGGCAGGTAAGGCTTAATGCCTGTGTCTATCCAGGAATAAATGATAGAGAGAATATTAAAATAGTTTTGAGGAGAAAAGGGTTAAGTCATTTCATTTAATGTGTCATGTGATGAATTTGTATACATATGAGTGTGTGTTAGTTAATACAATTTGGTCTGAAGAAGTTCTTATCTAGAATGAAAGCACTTACCAGTTGTGCATCTCTGTCCATATATTTTTTTGTTTATTAAAGTTTTTTTGATAGTTCATTTATTTTAGCCAGTTTTTTTATGTTATGTTCTGAGTAACTTTATGTGCACGCTAGCTAGTTTGTTTACCTTCAAAATGGCAATGAAGCTAACATGTGCTTAGTGTTTATATGCACGCACAAACCTTGGAAATGCTTCTTAAAGGTGCAGCATGTCTGTTATTCTACATCCTCTCTCTCTGAGAAATGAGTCCAGCATTGTCACTGGTATTAATAAATATGCAATTTACACAGGAATAATTTTCATCATGCAGTTATACAAAGCTAGGTACATATATACAACTATGTCCAAGTTGCTGTGTATTTCACACTAGGCTTTCAAATGCGACCATATTGAGCAACATAAAATTTGGGATCTGGTTTAGCAAATGGGATTGTCTTTGCTGACTGTTCAATATAAGGAACCTTGGGACCATCTGCCAGAACAGTATCATGAGTCAAGACACATTCTGGAACAGGGATATCATCTGGATTGCTCTGAGAGTTAGTCTTTATCACAGGAACAATGCTGCAATATTGGTTCTGCTACAAGAAGAAGATGTCTGCGATTTCTCCCGTACTCCACACCCTCAGATTTAACAAAATAGGATCTCAGCTCTGCACATATACTGGTTACTTGACCAATCTGACAATCGAACAGGCAATCCAACACGGTTAACAAACCAAACTCGGAAGTGAACAAGAATAGCCAAAAGTGCAACGCCACATCCACAGTACTCGTAATGTTTAAATTCAGTAGTTTTAATAACGTTCAATAAATTCCAGTAGCGTTCAGTAAGTTTAATGCAACAAACAACGTTTTCGTCACTATAATTAAGGGACAACTAGTACGGGCAGCCAGATTATGTTCACTTGAATTAGACTTCACCAAAGAGTGTGATAATTTATTGAACATTTTCAAAAACAGAGGGTACCCCAACAAACTAGTATATGAACTAGTGTTAGAGGTCACAAATAAATGAAGTAAAGGATTTTATAAACCTATACTACGCGTCAAGGAAATCACAAGTGACCAATTACTAGGTGCATCAATTAATTTACCACAGACTAGTACAGACAGTGAAGTTGACGTCTTTGATACTAACTTATTAAATACTGTCTCATCTCCAGTTACACCTTTAGTCACATTAAGACCAATTTTTTTCACAGTTTTCAACAATGATAGTAAACACATTAAGTTTATTTTGTATAAAAACTGGCAACTACTAGGTAGAGACAGTTCTCTTTTAGACCGGTTAGGTCACTCATTCACTGTCATTTACAAGAAAGGGGTTAACTTAAAAAACCTTCTAGAAACCAAGAATACAACATTTAAACACAGGATTTTAGGTTGTTTTCAATGTGGAACATGTAACCAATGCCACAGTGTCAAACCAACAAACACATTTGTGATTAACGGTAAAAACATCTGATACACCATAGACTAGATTGTAACTCTAGAAGCATAATATACTTAGCACAGTGTAAAATGTGTCCTGCATTCTATGTCAGTAAAACTGACCGAAAATTCAGGAATAGAATACAGGAACACTTATATGCTATAAAGAAAGGGAAAGTTGATAACGCACTGGCTAAACATATAGAAATTTATCAAGATCATTCTTTCTTTTTTATTGCTATTGACCAGATTATATCTGACCTTAGAGGCGGCCCTACATCTGTATTTCTTGAATGTCGCGAATTAGAGTGGCAACTAGTGTTAAATGCGTTTTGCTCTCCTGGCCTTAATGAAAATTGCAATATCTCTTGTATTTTGAAATGGAGACGATTCTGTAAATTTTGAGGCTGGATAAATATATAACTATTTACTTTTGTGAATCATAAACATAGTGTTTTTATCTGTTAGATTTTTTAGATAACTTTTATATATTTTAAATGTTTTTTATATATTATATAGATAACATACGTATAATAGATTTTTAAATCAATACGCTATAAGCGAGTATGTCAGAGTGAATTCAGTCACTATTAGTTTCTACGACAACTGACTTAACTTATGAATACTTCACTATGATAGGACGAATGTATATCCTATCCTCTCTAGAGGTACTATTTAAATAAGCTGAACTTCGTGGTTTTTTAAAAAACTTTGCTGAGGAAGTTACTATAACATAGTGACGAAAACGTTGTTTGTTGCATTAAACTTACTGAACGTTACTGGAATTTATTGAACGTTATTAAAACTACTGAATTTAAACATTATGAGTACTGTGGATGTGGTGCTGCACTTTTGGCTATTCTTGTTCAATTCCGAGTTTTACTTGACCAATCTGGTTGAAACCTTTCGCTGTTTGTATCCTCACTCTATCCTCCTTTCAATGGACAAAGAAATCTGCTCGATTTGTCATAGCTGGACTTTTGAAAAAGAATGCTTTTTAAATAACTGGGCTCTAATGGCTTTGTTGTTTTTAGCTTTAGTCCTCAATAAACAAGAGCTGATTGGCAATGTTGCTCTGGTTTGCCTGGATAGAAGTCTCTGAGCAGATGAACCAAGTATATTGTCATGCAGTATGTTTCTGAGATTGAGTACGTTCAAAAAAACATCAGTATTATCACACTTTGACTTCTCAAATAATTGCTTTGCACTCTGTACTGCATGTTCAGCAAGTTCATTTGATTGTGGATACTCTGGACTACTAGTAACATGTACAAAGTCCCACTCTGTTGCAAATTTTTGAAAAAAATGACTGGTAAATTGGGTACCATTGTCAGAGATTAATTTCTAATGACTGCCATGGACTGAGAAATGGCGTTTCAACTTAGTAATGACTGTAGTAGAAGTTAGATTAGGTAGTAGATCAATCTCAGACCAGTTTGAATAAGAGTCTACCAGTACTAAGTAATGATGATTGTTCCACTCAAATACATCAGTAGCTACTGTTGACCAAGGTAGTTCAGGAATTTGACTTAGCTGAAGTGGCTCTTTTTGCAAATATGGTTTAGTACTATTACATAATGAACAGGAAAAAAAGTACGCTATCAATATCTTTCACTAGAGAATTCCAGAACAGAAGTCCCCTCATTCTTCTCTTAGTAGATTCGGAACCTGGGTAACCATGATGCAAAATCTGGGTATACACTTTTTGTAAGGAAGCAGGAACAACAATTTACGGACCTTCGAAAACAACTCTAGTACAGTTGCACATTGGGTGGTACACTAGACTGACCAAGGTAGTTCAGGAATTTGACTTAGCTGAAGTGGCTCTTTTTGCAAATATGGTTTAGTACTATTACATAATGAACAGGAAAAAAGTATGCTATCAATATCTTTCACTAGAGAATTCCAGAACAGAAGTCCTCTCACCCTTCTCTTAGTAGATTCGGAACCTGGGTGACCATGATGCAAAATCTGGGTATACCCTTTTTGTAAGGAAGCAGGAACAACAATTTACGGACCTTTGAAAACAACTCTAGTACAGTTGCACATTGGGTGGTACACTAGATTGCTTTGACGGCCATCCAGCACTGATGTAGTGACTGAGTTTTTGCAAAATCGGATCAGTCATTGTATGATCTTTGTAGTTCATGAAGTCTTGTGGTAGAAAAACTATGCACTTCCATGACATCAAAGTCACAATTCTCTGCATGAAGCTGTTCCATTGTATTTCTGAGTGATCTGGATAATATATCAGCCAGATAAAGAAGTTTGTCTTTCAAGCAGACCATTTTGAAACTGTACTTTTGCAAGTTAAGCATCATTCTTTGTAATCTCACTGGAGCTGAATGCATAAGCTTCTTTAAAGTAGTAACCAAAGACTGATGATCACTTACAATCTGGATATCTCAACCATAGATATAATCATGAAACTTGGAACATGCAAACACTATTGCCAAAAGTTCCTTCTCAATTTGACCATACTGCATCTCGGTCTGGGTAAGTGTTCTAGATGTGTAGGCTACTGGCCTGCCTTCTTGAAGAATAACTGCACCTAAACCAAATTTTGAAGCATCGTAGGAAAGAGGTACTGGTTTGTTGACATCATACTACCTTAATGTTGGTGGGGTAGCAATTTTCTGCTTAAGATCTTCAAATGCTTTCTGGTGCTGTCATGACCATGTAACATTTGTATGTGTGAGCTTTCTCAAATGTGCTATCAATTCACTGTAGTCTGGTATAAACTTGCTGAAATAGTTGACCATACAAAGAAAATGTTGTAGAGCTTGCACATTATCCGGGCTGGCATTTCAAGAATGGCTGCTTGCTTGGATGGGTGTGGTCTGAAGCCAATACTTTTAAATAAATGACCTACATATGTAACTTCTGGTAGTCTGAATTGAGCTTTAAGTTCACTTGACGTGCTCTGTCTAGAACTCTCGTAAGATTTCAGTCATGCTCTGCCTCACCATCGCCTCCGGCCAATAAATCATCTACTATTATGGCACAAGGATAACCTGAAAAAATTTGCTTCACTTGCAGAATTTATTTCAAATGGCATCCTAAGGTATCTGTAGCTTCCAAATGAGGTACTGAATGTAGTCAGTAATGAAGATTTGCGATCAAGTATCACTTGCCAAAATAAACTCTCTGCATCCAAGACAGAAAAAAATGTGGCATTCGCTATCAGGGCTGTGACCTCTTTGACTGTACGCATAGGATTATGTGGTCTCTTCAATGCTTTATTCAAATCTCTCGGGTCAATGCACATTCTGATTTCATCTGAGCCTTTTTTATGAGCTGCTACCATGAACGACACCCATTCGGTAGGTTCTGTAACTGGACAGATTATAACTTGTTGCACCATTTTATCCAACTGAGCTTTGACTTTATGCTGCATAGCTGTCAGAACTCTTCCTGCTGGTCTGACCACTGGACTAATCTCTGGGTCTAGTTTCATAGAACATACCACTGGAAGTTTGCCCAACTTGTCATTGAAAACAGCAGCATACTACTGAGTCTTCAGTTTGAATTTCTTCACCTCCATAAGCAACAAGTTTCACACAACTAGTCACATTTAGTTGTTTACCAGCTCTGACCCTTACAAATGTATCTGCAGACATAACATAACATTACACTTTAAACCAGTGTCTACTTTGAGCTCGGTGGATTTACCATCAATTTGAATAGTACAAAACACTTCATTTCTTGCCAATAAATCTACTGCATCAATCTTTTCACCAATCACTGACACACCATCTATATAGAAAGTGGACTGTTGCAGGTTTACTTAATCAACTTGCTTTTTTGAGTGACCCTTTTAGTAACTATGTGAAGTCTATTTGATTTACAAAATATTTGAAAATTGTTTCATTTCTTATATTTGTGGCATTGCTAACCAAATGCTATGCACTTTTCTCTTCTGGACTCATGGTTGGCACCACAATTGTGACAGTTAACGATAAAGCTTGACTTGGGTTTTGCTGATTCACCCTTATACTGTACTGAGCAGCATCTGTTCTGCATTGGATAACCTTGAGTCTGCACTGAGCATGCTCCTTTAAATTCACTGGTATTGGAATTTGCTAGAAGACTACGGGCGTTACCTGGAAGTCCCACAGGAGCTGCTGCTGCCATGTGCTTAGGCCTTCTTTTGCTAGTCACATGCTGCATGCTGTCTACATTAGCTCTGGAGCCTGTTGAAACCATGCTGTTATCACTAGCAAGCATACTTGTATGCATTTCTGTAACTTCATGTATCTGACAAATCTCAATGGTTTTGCTCAGTATCAAATCACTGTCACAAAGCAACATCTTTCTCACAGCAGCATTATTAATACCACACACAAGTCTGTCCTTTATTAAGTCATCTTTTAAATCACCAAAGTTACACATTTTAGCTTTGTTTCTTAGGTCAGTAATGTAAGCTGCAAATGTTTCCCCTTGCTTCTGATCTGTCATATAAAATAAATGCCTCTCTAATGTAACATTAGTCTCGGGTTGCACAGTTCTCTGAATTTGTGCTTCAAACACTCGAGGTATTCCCTTGATTCAGCCTGCACAACAATACGGCGAGTTTCTCCTTCACCTTCGTACACTGTTGGTGCATATAGAAATTAAAGCTCCCTTTCAATGGCCTCTGACCCTGCTGATTTTAGCAGAATGAATGGTGCATGAATCTTTTTTATCAGAATAAGCTGCTTGTATAAATATATCATACTCTTGCTCAAATATTGTCCAATTCTCTGCAATATTCTGATCAAATACAAGTGGTTGTGGCTTGTGAAATTTGTCAGCCATATTAACAAACTGTATCTTAGTGAAGACTTTTGCAAATATGTGCAAACACACACTTATACATACACATATACATATACTTGCAATAGCACAATAAGCCCTCTGAATAACTGAACTTTACAAAATAAGTCTCCTGACCACTGTAATACTCTGAAATCACTTTACTGCAAAAGCCATTTGTCTTGATATTATTTTACTGTACGAACCATTTATCTTGAAATTATTTGATTGTAAAAGCCATATATCTTCATTTTAAGAAACCTTTCGAATAAATGCACAGTGTGAATAAACTGGGCAATAGAAGCTGAGGGCAAGAAACATTTCAAAGTAACTGTACTTTATGAATAAATTATTCTGAAGTAATTGCAATTTGTGAAATAACTGTTTTAAAGTAATTATACTTTGTGAATGAACAGGGCAGAAGAAGCTCAGAGTGAGAAACACTTCTATGTAACTGCACTTTGCGAATAACTACACAGCACAGTGAAATTTTCCAAAATGGCTGCACTTTGCCAAATACTCTGTACAGTGCAAGAAACACTTTGTAATGGCAGCACTCTGCGAGTAGACACCCATGCACATGAAACATTTCAAAATGGCTGTACTTCACGAAATATTTGCACTTTGCACACAACAAACTCTTCAGAATAAATGCACAGTAATAAATACACACTAAGCACTCTTACACACATTGAGATAGTTTGAATGACTCTAGTTATGCTATTCAAGGCTACATTCAATGCGTAGTAGTAATGTATGCCAAAACGCAGTCATTTGCCAAAACACATGCGGTTACCTTGCTTTATCTATGCTCAATGTGCCCTTTTCTGCCCCTTCTGTTATATTCTCTTTACTCATTTAATCTCTTAATGTGCCCTTTTTGCCATTTCGTTATATTTGTTTTGCTCATTTAATCTCTTTTCATGCCTATTATACTTTCTTGTGCCTGTTATAACTCTAGACATGCTTGTTTTACTTTAAACACGCTTGTTTTACAATTCTGAGGTAGTTCTGAACCCCTTATGTACTTTTCTGATACTCATTTTATCAAATAACCTTGTTTCAAACATTTTGTTTGATTAATGAGCTTTTTATGCTTCTCTTTTACTTAAATGTTTCTGTGCTGTTCATTTGCTTAGTAATATGTTTTGTGCCCTTGTAATGCTCCATTTTATCTATTTAAATAAATCTTTTGTGAGCATTATTCACCTTTAACTTGTTTCTGGGCCTTTTTTGCTCTCAGTTCACTTAGTTTGCCTTCATCATTACCTCTGCACCTCGTGGCTCTGAAGAGTAACCTTTGCCATCCCAGTTCTGATACCATGTAGCTCGCTAGGTCAGGAAGAAACAGGCAAAAGTTGTGGGTTCTTGTTCAAGCAATTTTATTATATACAGACACATCATAAACGAAGCTAAGCAACTTTAACTTATAAACAAACTAGCTATCATGCACATAGATGTTAACACTCTGGCTGCACCTTCAAAATGGCACTGAAGCTGACACATGCTTGGTATTTATGAGCACATACAGACCTTGGAAATGCTTCTTAAAGATACAGCACACCTGTTAGTCTGCAAAAAAAAAACTTTCAGTAAGTGAAAAAAAAGAGAGGCAAGAAGCATCTGGTTGGTTTCATTTCAATCCCGTCTTTGTTATAGGTGGGGATGGTCTGCCTATAGTGAAGTCTGAACTTCCTATTAGATTTTTAGAAGTTTTAACAAACACCCCATCAGGCGTTAGCTTCTCTAACATCCACCTTTAAGACACTATTGGCCACATTTTTTAAAGGGTTTGTTTCAACCAGCCATTAGGCAATTTAACACGATAGGTTTTGTTGTTTCCACCCCCTCTTTATAGTCAAATGTTTGTAGGATAATTACTATAGGCAGACCATCCCAGCCTATCACAACAATGAAACTGGAAGTTAAAACAACTGGATTCTCTCCCCTAGTCAGCCTTGTTTTTTCACCCATTTGGTTCAATACTTATTTGGACACTCACTATAGGCAGACCATCCCAACCTATAACAAAGATGGGATTGAAATCTCAACCAACCAGATTTCTTGTCTGTTTTCTCGACTTACTGAAAGTTTTTTTCACTGAAGGTTTGTTTTTCTAATGTTACTTAATTTGAATATAAAGAAATATGTTAAGCATGAATCATGATATTGTAACACAACACAGCACTCATCTGCCCTTGAACATTATATCAGTAAAGGGACTTATGAAAAGACATAAATGATGCTGCTGATTGTCAAGTTTAAAAGTTAAAAATAATAAAGTCACAGTACTTATTTTTTTGCTTGCTTTTTCACTAATTTTTTGGGGCTATGTACCTCATGTAAACTCTCATTTGTGTTTGCATTTCATGCTGTGTGCAGTTTCATCTTTCATTTGTACTTGAATAAGCTGCAAAATTTCACAAGTTGCTGAAGGTGCCATTTTGTAAGTCAGTCTAGAAGCATTGTTAACATTTTTTCTAACCTTAGGGACATTTCTAAAATTAGAACTCTTATAGTTTTATTATGCCTTGCCTGAAATTGCAATATCAAAGTATTACTGTGATTTAATTAAATTCCCTTACTAGAGCATAACAAAACCACTTATGGTAAGCTTACAAAGAACTTGTATGGTTATTCCTCATTTTTAAGTAGCATGTATTTTCAGAATTACACACTTGTATTATATTATAGAAATTTGCAGACTATTACTGTTGGCTTTAATGAAGTTAATATTTAATTTTCAGCAAGAAGAATGCACTTTGGTACTGCTGATTATGCTCCACATTACCCCTTATTATTCACCCCATTTTTTTTTTGCTTTTCTACACTTTGTAAGAAAAGTATTCCAAAAAATAAATTATATCTACCAGAATCCAAAGCATATGTGCCATTCATCTTGAGTCATTTAATCTCTGTGAAACCGTTTTTGTTTCTGTGGCTTATTTTAATGACTTCCTTCTTGTTCTTAACCTTCTGAGTATACTCTGCCACAGTCGGTATTCCATAATACAACCTATAATTTTTGTGGCTCTGCACTCCTATTCTATCTGCTATTTCCTATCACAGTTTTTTTTTATTTACTGTCAACTTAACTATGTTGTGTCTTTGTACAGATTCAAGTAGTCTGGATTGCTCTCCTAGTAATTTATTCACATGTGTTTTATCACTGCATGTATTGCCACCATAAAACAACACACAGGTTAATCGGTAACACAGCTTTATACAAGCTTTGTTCCATCATGAGAACTGTCTCTCTCCAAAGGCATAAGAAAGTACAACTGTAAATTATGCATAACTTTGCAAGATGATGCCTATGAAGCAGCACTACACATGCTGTCTTCCTTTGCAGTGAGTATCAAAGTCTGCCCTTGCATAATCTGTCATAGAAACATTGCAGAGGCAAATTGAAGCTGAGGGCATACTTACTGTATACAGAATAGGAATGTTCTCATGCACAGCATTTGTCAGGCCAATGGTGAATTAGCATCCCTAAACCTAACATTTATGTCAGTGAACACTGCAGTTGTAACTACCAAAGCAGCTACACACTGGAATCTCTCCACATTGTCTGTGGCCATCTGTATCAGTCCCCAGATATTATAGACCAATTATAATATGTTGACCAACACTACAGTAAAGGAAAGATGTACATCCTGTTGATCACTGCTGCAATAGCTTTAGCTAGGTGGATTGTATCCTGCATACGACATAACAGCCAGCCAGCTTCCTAAGCTTCAGGGAACCTTCCATGTGCCTGAACAATCAAGTGAGCTCGAGCTGAGCTGACTGAAAAGACAGCTTTGGGCATCAAGCCCATTCGAACTTTCCTGCTGTTGGAGTGCGCTCCTCTAAGGCTTTCATGAATTGATGGCTGGGTTGTGCAGTCTCTTTTCTGGGCACATATGTTCCCTTTGGGGAAAAGCTTCCATTTAAAAATACTTGGTTAATAATACTTTCAGGGTTCAGGAAAATTTGCTTTAGGCTGGGAGTTTGTGTTTTAAATGACTGTCACAAGACTGTATTGTACTTTTAAATGTGGACACACTTTTTTCCTGTCAGATTGAAAGGTGTTTAAAATAATTGAAGACCTTTTTTTCTGTGGGGAAATTGTGTTTATTTTATTTGGGGGGGTGGAAATTGTTTTAAAATGCTTTTAGTGCGTTTTGTTTGAAAAAAAAAAGTGACTTTTAAAGACCTCAAATTTTTACCAGGTTTTAATGCTTTGTTTTCCCTGGAAAAGAAACACTATTTTCCTCTTGACAATGGAGCAAACTTCTGGTCCCACAGTCGGTCCTGCTTCCATCTAAAAAAAGAAAAAGTTAACCAAACATCCTTTGCCACCACAGCAAGCTAACAATTTGCATCACCCACAGGTGGATGACCTCTGTGGCCATTGTTTGTTCCTCAAACCACTTATTTTTTACCTGGGTACCTCTGGTGTAGCACCTGCATCCCCTATGGACTAGTGATTAGCTACATCCCCTCAGTGGGCAAGAAAGAGTCACTTTTGTTGGTCCTGTGAGATGGAATAGGAAAGAGTTCCCTGTTTTGTCAGAATGTTGTGCCCATCCCTGGGGAAGCTGCTGTTGCCATTAATAACACTGTTGCCCCCATTTTTCCTGTCAAAAAGAAACAGAAAAGGAAATTTAATTCTCAAATTTTCTTAGACAGGGATAGTTTACCGGGTCTGTCTCAGGGTTTAATTCAGACTATCTATCCTTCCTGGTGGATACTTTTCCTAAAGAGATCAATATTATGAATCTTGATTAGAAGATGAAGGGACAGATATATGGTTTTCTCTTCAGATTTTCTGAATCAGACTCTGAGGAGAACTCCATTTCTGATTCTCCATGTGAGGGTTTCTCTTTCTCTAAGACTATTTCCAGAATGTGCCACTGTTTTCAGTGGAAGAACACTGAGTTTTCTCAGTCCATCAGAAAATACTATGAGCAGTTACAGAATGAGTTTCTATAACCTTCACCTTTCCTCCAGTCCTGTCAGTTTTAAAGAATGTTTGTGTTGCTGCCTGCAATTTTTCTAATAGTCACCTAGCTGCCCCTAAAAAGGCAGATAGAATTTATAATGTTCCTCAGTCTTTCAAAGTTTTTATACACTCTTCCCAAACCTGACCCAGCAGCTATAGCTTTAGTTAATCCTTTTGCTGCCACATTGTTAATTCCAATCGTACTTTTTCTGATAATGATAGGATGACTATTAAGTATACATAAAAAGTGTGAGCTTGTACACTCTGAATTTCAGAAGTTTGGATGATCAGGCTCATATATTAGTTTATTTTGACTAATTGTGAAAGTATGAATAATGTTTTGTCTGCAATTTCTTCTCGAGGAAAAATATGCTTTAAATTTAGTTTCTTCAATTGTACAAGTCATTACTCATTGTTTACAGTGTGTGTATGATTCAGTTGACAATTCTTCTGGTGCTGTAGCCATTGGTACTGTTTTGAGGAGATTTCCCTGGTTGGGTTCTCAAAACCTCCCAGTTGGTTTAAAAAAACATTTTAAATTCTCCTTTGGATAGAGATTTTGCTGCAGAGTTGATCATAACGTGATGAAAGGGGTATGTTGATACAGGGAATCTCTATGGTTTTTGAGCCATCCTTATAAGGGATTCTATAAAACCTTATCCAATTTTGTCACAAAAAAAAAGTCTAAACAAAATGCTGCTAGACAGACATTTAAGAAAAAAATAGCAAGGGGATTCCAAAAAGAATTCAGGAAACCCATCAAAACCAATGAGAGTCCAACAAGTAAGAATGACTGTTCAAAGGACATTGTCCCCATTCCCTTCACCCCCCTTTTCAGATCACTTTCCCTTTCAGAAAGTCTGAATCTCCACTTTTGTCTTTGACAGCAAATAGTTTTAGACAAATGGGTTCTGAAGATCAAAGCTACAGATGGCAATGGGAAGAAATTCCTCCTTTCAGTGGGGTAACTCCTCATCCACCAGACCAAACTCTTATTTCCACCTGTCCTTCATCACATGGTGTCCCAGGAATAGATAGAACCAGTTCTTATTCCCAGATGGGGAAAGTCATTTTTCAAGGATGTTTTTATTGCCACATTCAGGGCTAATTGTTCTCTGGTTTTACAATATTTGTGTGGGTTACTATCCTATGGCCTTTCTTATTCCCTCCATAGGGGTTCATTTATTAACCATTTCAGCATATCTGCCCATGGATCCTCCTCTTTCAATGGATTCTCATGTCAATGTATTTAAAACGGGTTTTACATAGGAGTACTCCAAGAAAACTAGTTGGCCCCTCCTTTGGATCTTAATTTTGTGTTAGAGAAGTTAACACTCCATTTGAAACAGCTAGCTTGGATGACTTGTGGTTATTGACATTGAAAACTGGTTTACTGATTACTCTGACCTCTATAAGAAGGGTATCTTGCTTGTAAGCTCATATGGTGAGTCAACCCTATCTTGTTTTCCACAGAGACATAGTTTATTTGAGATCTAATCCTACTCTTATGCCTAAAGTGGTATCAGAGTTTACATTAAGCCAAACTAGCCATCTTTCTTTGTTCCTTTCCTGAACCTAAAAAATGAGGGAGAAAGGAAACTCCATACCTTGGATTGTCCACAGACAACTTGGGTACTGTCTTGACAGAAATACATTTTTCAGATCTTTGGATTGTTTATTTCTTGTGCAGATAAGAGAAAGGAAAACGTGTATCAAAGCAGTCTATTTCCAAGTGGTTACCTAAGGCTGCTACTTTTTGTTGTACTCACCACAACAAAACTATTCTAGGCATGGTCAATGCCCACTCTACTAGGGCCTTGGCTTCATCTAGGGTTTTTGGAAAGGGTTGGATTCTATAGGTATTCTAGAAGCAGCAACCTAGTCTCTGTCCATATTTTTATAAAGAATTATAAGCTTGATTCTTTTTTCAGGTCTAGATCAGACTTTATTAAGACCATTCTCCACAGGCTCCTGGGTCTTTCTCCTTCCACCTCCCAAATGTACTAGGCTAGGTTACTCTGCCCTTATAGTAAAAGCTACTGCAGCTGTGATCAATATGATGAACACAGTACATTTGTGTAAGTAAATGTAACATGGCAGTAGCTGTTCAAAGGATCACTGCTTCAGTAGCCACTCCCTCCATCCCCCTTGTTTTTTTTTTTTTTTTTTGTCAGGGTGTGGACATTTATTTTCTGTTGTTCCCAGCATTGTCTCTTCAGGGCTCAGCCTCCTTCTCTCATTTGGCATGAAAGCTCTGAAGTGCATGGTGCCTAAACCTGTCATTTTAGTCAACTCAGCTTGAGCTGACTGACTGTTGGAGCACATGAAAGGTGCCCTGAAACTTTATAAGCTGGTCAGCTGTTATATTTTATGCATTCCATAACCCTTATAGCTAAGGCTACTGCAGCAGTGATCATTCGAGCATCTACTGTAATGGTAAGTTTACTTAACTGCACTATCCATTTTCTCCTTAAAGCAGTAGATGGTATCTGACAAGATTACATGAAAACTCAATATAATAGGATATTTTTGCATTGAAATAAGCTTACTGGGTCTATACTGCATGTGTTTCATGCTGTGTTACTGCATCTAATGGCCATTAGATTCTGTATTACTGCATCTAATGGCCATTACCACAGATAAGGGGCAAGAACAATTCAACAGCTTCAGCTATTAAGGTATTTGGTTTATGTTTACCTGTCCAAGGGCTTAAATAGGCTGTCATGGATGCACTAAAACAGCTCTTTCAAATACTTCATATGTCCCTGGGGCATGTCATTCTGCAGTAATGGCATTGTTAACCCTCTTGTAGCATGCCAGTATGTATGTATTAGGTGCCTGACCGGGATACCTGAGGTCATACTATACAGACTATAATGGATAGTGTCTAATCAGTCTCTTTGAACTTCCCCAAGATTTGCCAAATGCCTGGTGTGACATATTCCTGCCACTTAACCTGAATACAGCATATGTTGCACGTATGGTGTAACATGTACCACCTTAATAATTCGCATACAGTGCATAAGACTTCTATTATGTAGGAAGCCATGGAGTATGTCAGGCACTTGCAAGACAGAGTAGTCTATGAGGAAGGTCAGCAGTTCAACACCTTTGTAGAATGTCCATGCAGTAGTGATGTGGGTTTATGTGTGTCCTTTGCAGGTGATTACACTTGAAAATTCAATATAATGGGATATTTTAGTCTCAATAAATCATGCTGGACAGACAGATATGTCTCCCAGAGACTGCTGCTTCTCTGGAATGGACTCCATATTCATGCAAAACTGAGCTCCTCACTGTCCCTATTCAAAAACAACCTAGATAATTTGTAGGGAGACAACAAATTCACCACTGGGGTGGCACCCTTGTCCCTGATGGACAGGGGTAGCCAGTGTTGATTGCAGACCTGCTCTGTTCATAAATTCATTCTGTGAACTACCGAAAAAAATAACAAATGGGGATATTTGGGATTAACATGGCTAGGCTTGAAAGGTTCTAGGGCCACTAGCCCAGTAACCTCATATGAACCTATGAATATGTGCTGTAAACCATAACACATTTGCAGTAGACTATTGTTTGGCCATACCTTGTCATTTCATTGTATATAGGCATGCCTGTGCAGCATGGGAAGTAAGCAACATAAACAACATCTGTGAGGTGGAGATGTCAGTGTTCCTACAGTTGGCATGGCATCATGAGTTTTAGTTGTTTGAAGGGGACAACACAGACTGTGGAGAAAAATAAAGAGCCTTGAATACAACAGGTTCCATACCCAACAAGTCAGGCTAATGAGACTGTGAGAGATGGCATTTTAAAATTTATAATATTTGGGAGGTGAGTACTGTTATGGGCTTGAAAAGAGCCTGCTTAAAGGGGTATATGAATAGGCATCTTCTGATCTCTGTGTTTGCTTCTGCGGTATGTTCTTATGTTAAAGCTGCAGAGAACAGTCAAGGGCTGAGACACTACAAAAATCACAATTCCTAATAATATGCAAAATCAAAATGAAGAATGTTGATATCACTTGATAATAAAGCAACCAAATAAGACATATTTGTGGAATGGGTACAGCACTAGAATGTTAAGACAGGGTGCATGTTGATATCACACATAAAATGTGGACATGCTTGTTGCAGGGTGTACATGCAGCTATGCTGAGCATGCATTTCTGACCACTATGTGTATATCTGCAGTAGTGGATGTGCTAGTAACAAGTGGGTATGTGAGATCAACATTAAGTGGTAAATATGTGGCATTCTAAAGAAAGCAGAATATGTTTACATCTATTGTGTTGTGTTCAGCACCATATCATGTCTGTTTAAACAGTGAGTGTGCTTTTACACAGTAGGTATACCTGGCTTGCAAAGAATCTGGCCAGCAGACACTTGGGCACATAGTACCTGGTACTGTCTCTGATTCATGCCAAATGCTGATATGCACACACACATGTGCACGTGCAGTGCCACATATGCTTACAGTATATCTGTATGCTGCTATCATTAATCCTATTGATTGCTGTTACAGAGATCCAACACAATTGTCAGTTTTATCTGCCCTGATGGGTTAAGTCACTGTTTAGAGTTCTGGAGTTGTATCTGTGCCGTTCAACATTAGCAGGTGCTGGGGACTTCCAAGATGGCTGCAAAGTGAGTAGCAGCTTAATTTCAGCTCCCCCACTGTGAAAACAGAAACTCAGAAAAGAGCTCCACTGAATTTGTCTTTTGGGGTAAATTTCAGTTACTGGCATGCGAGCTGATAAAACTGCAAAAATAAGATGTTGAAATGAAGAAGAGGCAGCCTGAATATGTGAGTGTTCATGAACAGATGCTTCAAAAATGTTAGAATTAGAGCACAGAGCAAGGACGAAAAACCTGAAATTTTCTGCTGAACCAGAGAAACTGGAAGGAACAGACTGTATTAATTTTATGAAAGCACAAACAGATAACTGGACTGGTATTCCACAGCAGGAGTTATTAACTGAAAGAGCATATTGTGTGTGTGCTCCAAACCTGGTTATGAGAAAGCAGCCAATACCTCTAGCAGTAAAGATGCAATCCTACCAGCAAAAATAGGTAATTCTGACAAAACTGTGTCAGGAGAACAGAGTACTAAAAGTTAGAGACAGTAGAGTGTTTGTGGAGAATGATTACTCACTGTAAACAAGGCAGAAGATGAATAAATTTATTCCAGCAATCAGGTAATGTGAAGAGACAGGTGTGAGATTCAAGCTTCTGTATTAACATGTCTCCAAAGTACTTTTTTCCTGGAGGGTCATACTCATTTTTTGATGCAAAACATGCTAAGGAGGAAATACACAAGTTTATCCAACAAAAATTGAACTATCAAACAGAAGGGGAATCTGCTTCTTATTCTTCTGATAATAAAACTCATATAGAGACTATGCTAGTGAAACCTTTTGTAATGTTTCAAAGGAAAATTCTTGAGAGACCGAGAAAATACTAGGAGTTGACTAGGAAGAACCAGGAGTATGTTGGAAATGAACCAATGACTGGATTTGGGAGATAGATCAATGGGAAGAAAACCAGTAACTCAGAAATTAATTAAATAAAATGTGGTATTGCAAAGCATCAGTCATATGTCTGCAATATGATGGAACAGGAAAACCTGGAAATATTGGACTTTTTTGACTTTGTTAAACTTGTAGGGGCACCAAAGCATATGCACTACTTCATGTCATTAATGTTTGGAAAAGCATTAAAGAGAGGGGAAGAGGAAGGAAAGATGTAACAGTAAGTAAAACAATTTTCTTCTTAACAGTATTTTTATAAAACTTGACAGATACTGCATGTAAAGTAAAGCATTTCAGTTATTTTGTGTTATAGGAATACTGAAGTAAATAGTTGCCCCTTTTTTTCCTTCTTTAGTTTTAAGAAATGTAGGCACTGCAATGTAAACAGAGAAGAAAGCCTGGACAGAGCATGTTTTAAGATAATAGGCTGTAATCTTAGGTTGTTGAAATGATAGATGGGTTGTAAGAGTATACAGTGCATGATATAAGTAAAATGTATGTGCTTTTTCTTACTTTTGCATTGTGGAATGACTGGATTAAGGCCCTTTACTTGATCCAACTGCAGGTTTTAAGTAGAAGCAAGTAGAGAAAAGAACACTGAATGTAAAGAAAAGTTTTCCTTTAGCAAATAAATGTTCACAGTGCAAAATGAAAAGCTTGTTGCTGAAGGCAACTGTGTATCTTGTTCTCATGTTTCTATGCAAAAAAAACTTATGAGAGCAATAAAAACAGATACATTGTTTCTTTCAGTTTCTAAAAGATAATGTTTTCTGAAAGCATTCAAGTTGTTTTCTACATCTGGTAGAGGAATTAAAGATAAAACAGAAATAGACAGCACTTAGTGTAAGTAGAAGCACATGCTATTCCATGTCTTTTTGTATGGATATCCTTCATTATAGGACAGTTAAAGCCTGTGAGTGTAGCTGTCAATCTGGGGCAATTGTTCCTGTTAGGAAGGTTAAACTTCATTATTTGAAGATGTCCATAGTTGTGTGTGTTTGTGTTGAATTAGTAGGTTATGGGGGTGTTCTGGGGGTTGTTTGAGGGTTTTCATTAAAAGAAAAAGCCTTGTAAAATGTGACATAGGTTCAAATGGATATGACAAGAAACAACTGTATAAAAGATCAACCTCTCAAACATTAGTGTATGCATGTATGTAACACAAAAGCTGAAACTGGACATTTAAAAAAATAGCTGTTATACATAACAGGTGAGAATAAAAATGTGTTAACATAATGGCAAGACTTTCCATGTTATCTTTAAATGTGAATGGTCTCACGGGTTTATACACAAAAGAAAGGGTAGTAAACTATATTAAAATGCAGAGTGAAAATATGCTACCAGAGACACGTTTGGAAAGAACTGAGAAGTGAATTTGTTAAAGAAAATATTTCAGGATGGCTCTTCAGTGGAATATCTGAGACAAAGGGAGTACCTAGTTACCAGAGGAGCTCCAATAGTGATAGAAGAGGGGGGAAAAGATAAAAATGGTGGATTTGTAGTAGTAAAGGGCTACTGGCAAGGGAGGAGGATTACACTGGCATGTATTTATATTCCACCTAAAACTGCTGCAACAGAGCTCAACAAAATTCTGGGAGAAATAATCATCCTTCAGCAGGGAATACTACTTATAGGTGGGGATTGGAGTTTTATACCCATCAGTCAGTATTTATCTGGGGGACCTAAAAGAGACTATATAACAAAAGAGAGTAGATTTTTGAAGAAATTTATGAAAATGTTTAGTATGGAAGATATGAATTCAGTAGTAGGAGCTCAGCATTCACATATTTTTCCCCAAGGTGCAAAAACTGGGATAGACTAAGCAGAAATTGCATGTACATTTAATTGAAAGTTTTGATATGCATCCAATAACTATTTTAGATCACATGCCAAAAATAACTAAAATAAAAATGCAGAGTAATGAAATAAAAATGAGAAAATGGCATGTCACCACCTATTTGTTAATTAGAGAGGAATATAAGGAAATAGATAACTATCTGGTAGTTATTAGGGAAAATAGAAATTTCTTTAGAAAATATAGCCAGGGAGTGGGATAAAATAAAAGTGAAGTTTAAAAATGGGGTAGAAATAAAAGAAAAAGAGACATGGTTAAGAAGTAACAGGAATTATTTAGAGGGACTGACAAAAGTTAAAGTATTGCAGAACAGGGGGAATTTCATAGAACAAGGAGAGAGAACTCCAGAGTGCTAAAGAGAAATAAGAGACTACTTGCATAATATGTATAAATTTAGAACAATTGCTGTTAAACTACTGTTTTTTTTTTTTTTGCTAAATAATTTTTATTTTTTTTGTTTGTAGACAAATTATGATACAGCAAATTTTAAATTACAATTCAAAATAAAAGAAAATAGTTAATAACTATAACAATATGTACAATATTTGCAGGTGGTCCAATGAAAAGGATTAACCAATAAGGTTGTAAAGAGGAATAATCTCATAGAACTAGTATAACCTTTACTGGCATATATTCACATAAGTTCATCTTAGTTTATGGCATTTCAATTTCATGTAGAAGAAATTCTGTCCTTTTGTAATGTGTCTATAAGTATTAAGATTTTATTCCAAGGATTGTCTGTCCAACATCTGGGAAAAATTCTTTCTTCTTTGACTTTTATTTCTTTCTGTGCAGATTCCTTTAATAGAGATATGAAGTCTTCATAACTTGGAGGAACAGTGGATTTCCATTTTCTTGTTATACATTTTCTGGATACAGCCAGAATAGACCATAAAAGATATTGATCACTTTTACTCATAGTTACTGAATCATCTACATTCAAAAAAATTAAAGATTTTGTTAGAACAAATTTATCATTATAAATGGCTTGAAGAAATCTATTAATATCTTCCCAGAATTTTTTAATGCAATCATAAAATATATGTATCCAATCTGCCTTACAGTTTACAGTACATCTCCAGCATGTGGGCTTATGGGCAGGGTCAAATTTGGCTATTTTATATGGTGTATAAAAGGCTCTATGTAAAAATTTCCATGTGAAGATTTTCCATATCTGGAAGTTTGATGTTAGCTTAACTGACAACAAAAGGTCATTTATGCCTTCAGATGATAGATTTATTGTCAAGTCCTTTGTTAAGATGTTCACAACATTTTGACCTATTTTGGTTTTATACACTATTAAAATTTTGTATAGTTTAGATATAGAAATTAGCTTATTATGATTTCCATAAATCGATTCTTGCATATATTTTATGAACTTAGGTATAGTATTAAAGCTTGAACCATTAATAATTCTACATAAATTACTTGCATATTGTAGTATTTTTTGAAGTTCTGTTCTGTCTATTTCAGATATACTAAACTCATTTATTACTTGTTGGGTGGTTAAAGTACTGTGATTATTTAAGCATTGAAACCAGTAAATAAAGTTTTTGGATTCCCAATTAATGAGTATTTTTTCTTGGATTTTTTCTTTAAAATTCTTTGATGTTTTAAATGGTATTAAGAGATCAAACCATAATTTTATATCTGGATTTGTAATTATAAATTTTCTAAATAGATTATAAATATTATTCAGATATGATAAATGAGTGGGCTTTGTTGTTTTATTTTGTAAGCTATGACAAAGTACATGCCAAAATATGTTGTTATAATTCTCCAACTCCATATTTTTTAATATTTTGTTTTCATTTAAGAAGAAAGTTAAATGTAAAATTTTCCATGCGGATGAATAATTTGGATTTACCCAATTTAGTATAAGTTTAATGATGGAAGCTTTAATATACGTTTCTATGTCTGGAAATTTAATTCCTCCCAAGTCCCAGGGTCTAATATGATGTGAGAATGCAATTCTATTCTTTTTTGGATACCAAAGAAAATCCATTAAAAGTTTCTGTATTGTCTTTATAACTTTTTTATCTGGTAAAATAGGGATTGCTAATGCTATATAGTTTATTTGTGGTAGTAATATCATTTTTATTAACTGTAACCTATCTTCCAAGTTTAACATTAATTTATTCCAGCTATTAACTTGTTTTTGAATTAAATTTTGGATTTTATTATAATTTAAGGTTGTGGTAGTATCTATGTTCTCAGATATAAGAATTCCTAGATATTCTAGTGAAGAAACCTTTTCTCCAATTATTTGATATTTATTCAGATGCAAGTCATCTATTTTATTTAGAAGTATATGTTTTGATTTGGATTTATTGAAACAAAGACCTGAATTGGAAAAAAAATCTTCTACTTGTTTCTCTAATTCTTGCATGGACTTTCATTCGGTCTTAAAGTCAGCAATATATCGTCAGCAAATAACATGATTTTAGAATTAAATTTATTGTAAAAGTTAATTCCTTCTATTTTTAGATCACTTCGTATTGCAGACGCAAATAATTCTATCGCCAGGGCAAACAGGATGGGAGACATAGGACAACCTTGCTTAGAGCCTTTAGTTATTTTGAAAGCTTCCAAGGTAAATGGGCCTAATTTTACATAAGCCAGGTTGTCTTTATATATATTCTTTATTAAATTTATAAAGTTTAATGGGAATTCAAAAAGTTCCAAAATTTTAAATAGATACTTCCAGTTTACCGAATCAAATGCTTTCTCTATATCTCATGTGATTATAAGAGCTTCTGAATTGTCTCTGTTCAAAGCTTCTATAATGGTTAAAATTCTCTGAATATTGTCGTATGTGTGTCTTCCAAATATAAAGCCTGTTTGGTCTTCATTTATGACTTTAGTCAGGGATTTCTTAATTCTATTTACTAAAATAGACATAAAGATTTTATAATCATTATTAAGCAGAAAGATAGGTCTATATGAACTACATTGGGATGGATCGCTTTTATCTTTTTTTATAGGGATAACTAGTGAATATTTCCAGGATGGTGGAGTAATTATTTGAGTTTGAATATCATTTAGCATGTTATGAAGTAGAGAAATTGCTGAATTTGGAAAAAATTTATATAATTCCATTATTATTCCATCCATTCCTGGTGATTTGTTGTTTTTGCTTACTTTAATTATATCTTTTATTTATTTTATGGAGATATGCTTGTTCAATTCTACTTTTAATTGGTCAGGTAGTTTTTTTTATTAAGGAACTATTAAATTTCTGATCTGATAATAAAATATTATTATCATTATTTCCATAATGCTTAGCATAATAGAACTTAAAAGCTTCAAGAATATCATTCACATCAGATACCTTTTTTTTCCCTTTTCCTTCATGTATTATATTTATGATGTTATTTTCTAAGTTCTGCTTTTTAATTCTCATTGCTAGATTATGTAAGTGTTTTGGGGAAGTTGACATTGAAGCGAATTTTAGTTTTTCCAAAGCTAGATTTGTTTTATGCGTGAGGAATTCATTGTATTTTTTATTTAAATCTATAATTTCTTTTTTTTTTCCTGAGAATCTATTACATCATAAGAACTTGTATTTATTTCTGTTATTCGTTTTTGTATGTTATGCAATTCAGATTCCCATTCCTTTGTTTTATTTTTAAACCATCCTATAATCTTGCCATACAAAAAAGCCTTGAGTGTATCCCAAGTTATTATATTATTTGTATCGTTAATAGGATTTGTTTCTAAGAAATATTTGATTTCTGAATCTAGCCAAGGTTTACACTCTTTTAATTTAAGGATGTAAGCTGGTATTCTAGTTATAGTGTTTAATCTTTTGAAATCAATTTGTAGTTTAAGAATTAAGGCATTATGGTCTGAAAGGGGACATGGGATAATAGAAAATTTTGTTATCCTACTGTTTAAATCAGAGGAGACCAATATTTTATCTATTCTTGTTTTAGTATTAAAGCGATAATCGCTATGTGTGTAACTTAATGAGTTAGAATCTTTAAAATTAAATGTATCTATTAGATTTAAGCTTTCTAACCATCTCTTGAAATATTTACTTACGGGCGTGAGACGTAACTTTCTTTTATTAGTTGTTTCAGAGTTATCTAGAATACAATTGAAATCTCCCCCCATTATTATCATACCTTTATTTACTTTGTTAATTAATTCTATGTGTTTTTTAACCGTAGACAATCCTATTCCAGGAATCCAGTAAATATTTACTAAAGTCCAAATTCTATTTTGATATTTTATTATTACAATTGATATTAACCCTTCTTTATCTTCATGTTTGTAAATGATCTGAGGAATAACTACACTTTTTTTTCCCTAAAATTATAACTCCTCTTGTTTTTTTTGTAAAGGGAGTGAGAAAGAATTAGATAGTCACTAGGTTTCCATGTGAAATTATCATCTCTTTTAAAATGAGATTCTTGTATAAATATGATTTGTGCTTTTTGTAATTTCAAATATCTTAGAAAATTCGACCTTTTTATAGAATTATTTAAACCATTAATATTTATAGATAATAAAGTTGTGTCTGTCATTTTTTAAATACTTATTTGTACTTTTGGATTGTTTGTTCTTGAAATTTTGTTTTACTTTGGAAATTAATGTGTTTTGAGTATTAGATTTATCCTTTCTTTTAAAAGTTATTTTGAAATGAATATATTTATTTCTATTTATGCTTAAAAAAAGTTTCAAATTGGACCACCGGAAAATGAAAAAGCTGAAAAACATTGCGTTAACATAAATTGAATAAACAATTAATGATATTACCATTCTAAATCCCAAACATGAAGTGTCTAGCACCTCAAATCTGTTTGGACTTAAAAGTTCAAACAGATTTACCCTCAATAATAATAGTTGCATTAATGAGGAAATGTTGCTTTAAATTGAGCTCCTCAAAAAAAAATGAAAACTAAAACCAGAGAACAAGATACACTTATAATGTAAATAACATATATACCTAGTCTGTGAAGTTTTGCTCATTACTAATTAGATTCTAAAATGAGATATTATTTCAAATTACAAACAATTTTAAATAAGACATTTGTTAATTACTTTAACAATATATTAGATGTTCATTTTTCAATAATATTATGAAATTTTTGCAAATTACCAATTGTAAATAATATATTAGCAAATGTCAGTTCATTAATTGTCATTAGTGATATTTAACATTGTTATTAATAATAAAAAGAAGTAGAGTGAGTATGATAGATACTGTTTAAAATAAGAGATTTTTTTACATATTTTTAGATCTATATAAGGTATTACATCAGCATAGTGAAGTTAATTGACATATAACTAACCACTTTATCAAAACCAATTAAAGTCTTTACAGACAATAATATTCATTTATAAGATTTAATATAACAGTTAGAATTAAAGCAATATTTATAGTGCTTTACATTAAAGCATTTTCTCATTCTTCAGTCAATGTCAGTTTTATAACTCTGATAATTCCACAATCTAACATTAATAAAATGTGTAAAAAATTTCACTCTAAATGACTTATATGTGATCTTTTGTAGTTCTGTTATTAGTAAGTTATTATTCATAAGATTTTCTCTATTAAGTTCAATTTAAAGATCACACATATCAGAATATTGACTTCTGCTTATCACAAATGTAGTGAACATCTGGTAACTAGTAAAAGGTCTCAACTTCTATGTTAAAACTATAAAACAGAAAGGAGAAAGGTCAAAATTAGAATTATACTTGCAAAGGAAATCTACCTTGCTAATGGTGCAATAGCACTCTTGTCCCATAACTAATCATTTATAATAAACATTTTACGTATAGTACTTCTTTTATACAATAACAAGTATGATAAAGCAATCTTTAGATAAATGAAAGTATAATTCCCAGTAAGCTGACACTCAGGATCTTCACCTTCCCTTTTCCTTCCCTCTTCTTCCATTTCTATACAACTTAACAGCTATAAGAAACTCATCCAACCCAGTGTCTGTTAGATGTGTTCACAGAGCACATGTATTATACTTTTACCAGACACTCACCCATTAAGACACAACAGTATTTAAATGATTCACTATCTTTCTTGTTATAATAGCATTGTCTTCGAAGCAGATCTAACGCTATACTTGCATGAGATATTAACTGAGATTGATAATAAACCATAAATTTTTAATAAAATACGAAAGAATATATGAAGTGTGAGAATAATTGAAGCAAACGCTTTCTTTACTGTAATCAAAACAGCAGTGTTAAGGAAAGAACTCTGCAATAGTGCGTGTTTACATGCCATTTTGTGATCAGTAACTTAAATTGCATCTAAACATGCTAGGATATATCGCGTGCTTATGAATGTGGACGGTGAACAACTTTTCAGACAAAAAAAATGAAAAAGCCGAGCAGAAGGCTTATGAATACTGTCCACCTTCAGATGATACTTTAATGTTCTAGATGCTTCCCAAAATGTTCACAAGTAATTCCATTTTATAATATTTTCAGTAATATACTTTACATTAATTCAAATTAACAAATTGTAAATGTGTACCTCTAAGCTACATAAAAGCATTCACCAAGAACAACAATATTTATTCAGGCAATGATAGCGCACTATTCTGGTAACTAAATACTTGTGTTAGAGAGGAAAACTCTGCAATAGTGTGTATTTACAGGCCATCTTCTAGCCAGTAACTTAAATTACATCTATGTACAGTTAAATATATCATGTGCTATGTATGAAGCGGTGAACAACTTTTTAGATAAGGAAACTAAAAATAACTGCGCAGAAGGCTCGTGGATGTTTTTTTTTTTACTTTCAAATAATACAGTAATATACTGAATACATCTAAAATGTTCATGAGTGATTCTATTGTATAACATTTTTATCACAATACTCTACATCAAACTAAATCAATGAATTTTAAATGTGCACTTTTGAATAAATTGTCATTTTGCACTGTTCTAGTAACCAAATACTTGTATAGAGAAGAAATAGCTGTGTTAAAGAAGAAAACTATGTGATAGTGTGTATTACACGCCATCTTCTGGCCAGTAACTTAAATTACATCTATGTATAATTAAATATATCACGTGCTATGTGTGAAGTGGTGAACAACTTTTTAGATAAGGAAACTACTGAATACATCCAAAATGTTCATGAGTGATTCTATTGTATAACATTTTTATCACAATACTCTACATCAAATTAAATCAATGAATTTTGAATGTGCACTTTAAAATAACATAAATGTGATTACTAAAAATGATAATATTTATTCAGGCATTGAAAGTGCCTTAATTTATCAGCTGAGTAGTTGTAAGGAGAAAACCAATTAAAATGGCAGTTTATATTAAAAGCTTAGTGACAAAATAAAAAAAATGTCTAGTATACTTCATTGGTTATTGTTTTCAAGTATTTAGAGAATAAGTATTTAGAGAATAAGTAAATAGAGAATACGTATATACTTCAGGGCTTTAATAAGTTATTAGTACTAACATTTAAGTATTATATTAACCTAAACAATTAAGTAAGAAAAGAAAAAAGAAAAAAAGAACTGCTTTATACTAGTGTATTAAAGAGTTTAGTTTTAATATATTATAATCATACCTTAGTTGATACTTTGAGAGAAATAGTATCATCAGAGTTCTTTTTGTCAGTCTTTTGTTTCTTTTTTTCTCTTGCCTCCGACCAAATATTTTTTCCTGGAGCCCTTTTTAAAGAGGATGAATTTAACCAGTCCATTTCTTCAGGTAGTGGAATTATGTTATTATTCTTTATGAAAGATGTGGCATCCTCTATGCTATTGAATGTTCTCATGTCATTGTTATATTGGATTCTTATTTTGGCTGGATAAGAGAGCTGCGCTTTGATTTTATGTTGTTTTAAAAGTTTTACTAATGGCCATGTTTTCTTCCTTATATCCAGAACTCTTGTTGAATAGTCATTATCAAATCTTAATAATGACTGTTTATACATAACAGGACTTTTCCTCCATGTAGATCTCAGTATAAGCTCTTTATCCATAAAAGAAAGAAATTTAACTACTATGGATCTTGGAGCTGATTTAGAAGAAATAGAAAGTGGCTTACCGATAGCTCTGTGTGCCCTTTTTATCCCATAAGATAAGCCATCTTTTAGTCCGAGAACTTCAGGAAACCAAGAGTTCAAGAATGAGATAATGTCATCACCTTCGGATTTCTCTGGAAGACCAAAAATCCTTATGTTTGTCCTTCTTTCTCTATTCTCTATATCATCAACTTTATTTATTAACCAAGTGTTCTGTTGTAGCAGAAATTGAGTATGTAGTTCACTTTCTTTTAACCTCCCATCAACATCACTTAAGGAAGTCTCAATGTCTGATATTTTTGTTTGTTGCTGTTGTAAGATTTCTTTAAAAACTTCTGTTTGTTTTTGGCAGTTATCTTTAAGACTTTCTAGATTTTCAGTAAATCTGTCCATTTTTAGCGATAAGTCCAGCAAAGTAGCAGATATCTGTTGCATCTCTTTTTTTATAATCGAGTCTGAGTGTGAATTCTTGGAGTTACTCATTTTCAAACGGTTTGGAATGTCCTCTGTAGTATTTGACAGGAAAATTTCAGAATTTTTTCTTCAAAATTGGTAGTTTTGTTATAAATTACTTCATCTTCGATATTTACCCAAAATTTTTTAAATATATTTAGTTTTTCCTGTATTTTCTAGTATGAGTATGAAGAGCTCAAAATCAAGCTGCTCTCAGTTAGCCATTAGGCTCCGCCTAAACTACGGTTTTTGATAACTCCAGAGCATAAAAGCTTTTAGCACAAAAGCTCAGGCAACAGAAATTAGAAAGGGTTGTTGCTAAGCTTAGGGAGCCTATAACAAGGAAAATAATCAGTGAGTCTGTAAATGTATTAGAAACATTATGGAAATGTTACGAAAATCTGTATAAAACCAAGTAATATTGAAATAAAGTACAAATGGAAATGTTTATGGAAGAAAGAGGATTTATCAGCATAACTATGCAATCAAGAAACAAGATAGGACAAATGCCCTTTTCAGACAGTTTAAGGACCGTCAGAATTTCAATACGTTCATTTCCTGTGTTCTGGAGAAAGTGAGGGGATGAGAAAGAGGGGGTAATTGGTCTGATTGTTTAGAGTATAGGGAAACACATTGGCAGGTTTTATTAAATGCAAGAAGTTTCCCTGGTATCAGTGATAGGATATCCATTAGTAGTTTACTTTAATTTAAGAGCAGGGATTGTTTAACAGTAAACACTCATGGGGTTGCAGGATTATTTATAATATTTACTCAGGATTTAAGGGTAGTAAGCCAGTTAGATTGTCAAAAACATGATTTTATTACATATATATATATATATATATATTTCTATATGTTTTTCATTGTTTTACATTATTGGATTACAATACTTGCAAAAAAAGAATTGTTTTATATTTCCAAGTGGCATGAATGTATGGAAAAGGCTTTGTATTGGTGCATTCAAAATTATTTAACATATAAAAATGGGAAGTGAGTAAGGTTGGGTTATCTGATGTAGTTCTGTTTTTATGTGAATTGGTGAATAAAGGAATGAAAGTGCTAATAACCTTATTGGATTGGTGCCTTGGTCATTTCACTTCTGAAGGAAACTTGTGGTTTACTTTTTTATGAAAGAATTAAATATACCAGGGTTAGAGGTAGATGAGGCTCAGTTATTAACAATTAGGATAGAAAATGATGAGATAAAAATGGTGATGTATAACCAATCATTAGGAAAGTCTCCAGGAATAGATGGTATTCCTGCGGAAGTTTGGAAGCTTGGAGGAAAGAAAGTGATTAAGACCTGGAAGGTTTTGTTTAGAATTATTTTAAAAGGAGGACAAATGCACAAACACTATAAGAAAGCAGTGGAAGCTGTAATACCTAAAGATGGTAAAGACCCATGAGATCTAGCTTCATATAGGCCCATTTCTATTCTAAACCATGATTATAAAGTGTGTTTGTCTATAATGGATAAAAAATGGCAAATGTGTTGCCAAAATTGATAGATTTGGATCAATGTGCTTTTGTGGAGTGGAGGCAAACATTTGATAACATTAACAGCACAATTATGATCCAGAGGGAAACAGAATGTACAAAAATACTACTGTTGTTTGGTTGTGATGCAGTAAAAGCATTTGACAGAGTAAGCTGGGATTTTATGAGTAGGGCAATGGCAGCATTTGCATTCCCTGACACAATAATAATTTTAATTAGACAGATATATGAGGGATCAGAAGTGAAAATTAAAAGTGGGGGATCTTCTCTGATAAGTTTTGTTTTAACAGAGGAACCAGGCAGGGGTGTCCTCTTTCCCCTTTATTTGTCTTAACAATTGGCAAAGAAAATAAGTAAATCAGAAATTCAAGGATATAATTGAAGTAGTAATCAAGAAAAGATGGCTTTATTTGCATATATTATTTTGTGCCTAATAAAACCAGAAAAGGACATTTCAGTGTCATGGAACATTCTGATACAGTTTAAAGTCTTTTCAAGGTACAAAATTAAGGTACAAATGAAAGAGCAGTACAAACTGTTTAAAAACACAAAGCACGAAGTGGTAAAAGCTGAGTACCGCCAAACTACTGTGAAAAGCAGTCACGAACAGTCACAAAATGGATTTCCTTTAACACAACTTTAATAGTGTTTTCGGAAACGGCTATGCGTTTCCTTCTTCAGAAAGCAAAAAATAATAAAGAGCAAAAAGCAAAAACAACGTAATGACATCCAGCCCATACATTTAAACCATTTGAGACGTCATGTGATACTAATTAATTAATACACTTGTAGTATTGATTCATTATACTGCTTAAAAACTGTTACCAAAACTTTTTCATATATACTACAACAAACCCTATAATTACATATGACTAAACATCAATTAAAATTAAAAACACTTCAAAGATATAACCACTTACTTTGAAAATGTATAACCCTAAAATGGGGATTTAAAAATAAAATCTAATTAAAAAATAAAATCTAATTTGGCCAATAAAATAAACGGCCAATACTAAATAGCTGAAACAGCTAAAGGGAAACCTTTTCAAAGTCCTATACATTAAGATATATATAGCCAAAATTTTTACTAAATGCATAACAAAAATATTAAAAATTAATACTGTTATTAATATTATTAATATTGTTACTATTATTATTAAAACAAGCTATCAAAATGTGAGAATCTCCATAGGCCAACCCACAAAATCTTAAAAACTAAAAAATAATAATAATAATAATAAAGGGCTCCTCTACCTATTACAGGCAAGCTTTTTTAATACACAAGTAATGGACATGTTATCATTAAGACCTGGGGCAAAGGTGGCCCCTGTTCTTATCTGCCAACATAATTCTTGTATGTCCAAATTAACTTGCCATGGACCCACATAAGGGGCAGTTTCTATCTTTTGTAACACCATGAATTCAAAACCGTGATGAGGGAATTCCAAGATGTGACATGCAAGTGCATTGTTTGTATCACCTTTCGAAATAGCGTAATAGTGTTCATAAACACGCTGCCTCAATTTACACTCCGTTTTACCTATATAGAATGCATGGCAAGCTGTGCAGATAGCCACATACACTACGGCTTTCGTGTTACAATTGTATTTCCCCATAATTCTATATGGAATTTTATTAACCAAAGCTGTGTTACCTTCCTTTATGTGCTTGCATTGTGCACAGCTGCCACATTTACTCATCCCTTTAATAGGTTTCATCATCTTGGATTGCCCACTTTCCAGCAAAGTTTTCAAATTGACCCCTCGTCTAAAAGTTATAGCTGGTGGGCCACTACTAATTTTCTGAACTTGTTTGTCACTTGATAGCAATGTCCAATTTTTACTTAAAATTCCCCTTATAAAATGATGATCCATGGAAAAAGTACATAAAAACCTAAGTTGATTGTTGGTTTGGCCAGATTCACCCCTAATCACTACATTACCAGTTAATTGATTAGTTTGGTTAACAACATATTGGGAGGTTAAAATAGGGCTAAAATAACCAGTTTTGCGTTTATATCCAACTTCATCCATGACTTCCTCTATCAAATGTAGTGGGTAGCCCCTATTCCTGAACATGCCGACAAGCTTATTACATTCCCCTTCGAAATCATGGTCATCTGTGACCATTCTAGCTGCCCGCACCATCTGCCCTTTAACAATAGCCTTCTTTTGGTGGTGCGGGTGACAGCTAGTGTAGTGCAGAAAACCGTTCGAATAGGTAGGCTTTCTGTAGATGTTGCTCTTAAATCTCATGTTTGAGCAATCCTTCACTAACAGGATGTCCAAAAAACTAATCTCAGTGTCACTAAAGTTAAATGTGAATTCTAGAAAATTGGTCAAGGTAGTAATAGACTCAATAAAGCTAGGAATAAGTTCCGGTTGCCCTTTCCACAGGATAAACATGTCATCCTGGTACCTAGTGTACCAGGTGACATGTGTTTGAAACATGGAGTTTTGAAATAGTAGTGTGTTTTCCCAATAAGCCAAAACACAATTGGCGTACGCCCCCCCACAAGGCGAACCCATGGCTACCCCTGATGTCTGGATGTACATACCATCTTCGAACTTAAATATGTTGTTGTAAAGTGTAAGTTCCAAAAGTGTCTCTACTAGATAGATGACTTTATCGTTTACTTTTCTAACAAATAAAAAATCCCTAACCCATTCAAGGGCTATATCGTGTGGTATCACAGTGTATAAATCCTTTATATCAACTGTGAGAAGCATTAACGTTGGATCAAATTGGATTTTGTTAATAGAATCCAGAAAGCTCCATGAATCCTTGCAAATATGTTTTTCTTTAGCTAAAAATGGCTTAAGCACGGTGTCAATATACTTGGCACATGCGCTCGTAATGGATCCTCTACCATCCACGATAGGCCTGAGGGGTGGGTCATAGATGGATTTGTGGATTTTGGGCACTCCGAAGAAGACAGGTAGTCTTGGTGATGCCATTGTTAAATAACTATGTAGCTCGGTGTCTATGTATTCTTCCAAGAACAAGTCTTGCAGGGTATATTGAATCTTCCTATATGCTGTGTTGACTTCGTTGACACTAATCTCTTTGTATGGACCCTTCTCTAAATGTTTGAGAATCTTTTCAACATAGACATGATGGTCCGTAAACACGAGCCCATTCCCTTTATCGGGTTTCATCACCCTGACTTTACAGTCCTTCAGAGTACTAATCCATTGCCTATCCTGTAATGTTATATTAAGTTTGGTATTTTTATGTGGGGGATGATTGGTAGCCAAGTGCCTAAAATCTAGCTCACATGCTAGATCGAAAGCTTTTAAATTGGGTGCCAGGGGGGGGGGTTAAACACACTGGCTATCCTGAAGGGGTTTATCAAGCTGGGCATGTTCCCTAACAACATTCGTAAATTCAATTTACGTACAAACAATTTGAGATTGACTATTGTTTTCACCATGTCAAAATGAGTGTCCGAAATAAAATTCAACCCTCTGGAAAAGAAGTCACACATACTTTGTTCCACATTAAATAGGGTGAAATTATATATTTTAAAATCACCCTCAGTACTGTTTATAATTTTTACTACATTTTCGAGGGGAATTATTTCTTCTTCAAATTCCTCTTGTTCTTTGGGGACTGATGGTTCCCATTGGATCTCAAGTTCCTCTGATTGAGATCTTGTCCTTGCCGAAAATCCTGAACAAATGTTGGCTTACCAGTGTTGTTGTTGTTGTTACTACTCGAAGTATTGTGATTGCTACCCTCAGAGTCAATGATTTCTTTCCCTTGGGACTGGTTGCTGCGTCCCTGGTCGTCAGCACATGTTCCTTGGCTCACGACCCGCGGGATCGCAGGGGCCTGATCCATGGCTGGTAAAGGTGCACTCTGTCCCCTTGCTTGGTAATTAGTGTTAATAGCTCTCACAATGTATTTAGGCTGGCTTACTAAGGGGGGTAGGGGGTACACTTTGTTGTTAGCATACTGGGATATGTCCCTCTCAATCTTCTTTTTCTTATTATTGGATAATTTAAGCATTGTTGCTTCAATACTAGTGAATATTCTTGAATATTCATAGCGATATCTGTTAAAGTTCGGATTATTTTTAATATCCTGTTCAAGCAACTGTAAATCTTTTTGATAAGATGCTATCCCTTGTGCGTAATGACCTATCAAACTCTGCATAAATTCAAAACCTTGCTTGTCAAACATGTTCAGAAGCTGTCGATGAAAATTGGATCCATTAACTAGCCCTACAGGAAACCTCCACTGCCGGAGGCCTTTAGGAACAATATGCTTATCCAAGCATTCCTCCAAATATGCTACCTCCAATAGTAGCTTCCTACATTTAAATAATTTATAATCAAATTCGTTAATAATAAGCATAATATCTGTAACAGTACCTTCTTGTTCCTGCATGATGTTTACCATATCTCGGCTGTCAGTTGAGAAAAAATTCCTATTGTTGAGAAACGTGTTCAATGAGGGTGAAGAATGCTGCTCATTATGCACTAATTCATCCCCATTATCGATGTCAGTTTGTTTGGGTTGCTGAAAACTATGCACTTCCGAAGCCAAACCTTGACCGGTTCCTGGCCAATGCTGGTTCCTTTTGCCGCTAACTCCACTGTCACCTCGCTCCCTATATCCGACCAATTGTTGGTTGGAATGGGTTTCATAGCGGTTGTGCTCCTCGGTAACTGGAACAGACGCTCGGTTCGCATTACCATCTTTGATGCTGTGATCCAAGTCTTCAAACCTCTGTGTCAGCTGATCCAACCGCCCCATAATCATCTGTATTAGGACGGTTAAGTTCCCGTTCTCAGCATTTGTCTCCGCATTACTACAGGCTGGACTGACTGCTACGTTGTCCGTATAATCTGCTTGTTCCAATCGGCGTAATAGCAATGGAGAAGAAGAGAAGTCAGGCGTACCAGCTACCTCCTCGTTGGCCATCAACAAACCACAAATGAAAGAGCAGTACAAACTGTTTAAAAACACAAAGCACAAAGTGGTAAAAGCTGAGTACCGCCAAACTACTGTGAAAAGCATAAAACAATATTAATAATATTAATAACAGTATTAATTTTTAATATTTTTGTTATGCATTTAGTAAAAATTTTGGCTATATATATCTTAATGTATAGGACTTTGAAAAGGTTTCCCTTTAGCTGTTTCAACTATTTAGTATTGGCCGTTTATTTTATTGGCCAAATTAGATTTTATTTTTTAATTAGATTTTATTTTTAAATCCCCATTTTAGGGTTATACATTTTCAAAGTAAGTGGTTATATCTCTGAAGTGTTTTTAATTTTAATTGATGTTTAGTCATATGTAATTATAGGGTTTGTTGTAGTATATATGAAAAAGTTTTGGTAACAGTTTTTAAACTGTATAATGAATCAATACTACAAGTGTATTAATTAATTAGTATCACATGACGTCTCAAATGGTTTAAATGTATGGGCTGGATGTCATTACGTTGTATTGCTTTTTGCTCTTTATTATTTTTTGCTTTCTGAAGAAGGAAACGCATAGCCGTTTCCGAAAACACTATTAAAGTTGTGTTAAAGGAAATCCATTTTGTGACTGTTCGTGACTGCTTTTCACAGTAGTTTGGTGGTACTCAGCTTTTACCACAAAATTAAGGTAGACAATAGCTGTAAACTGTGCATCCATACTGTAATTGGTTCGGCAATACCCTTATTTATGGGGGCATGATAAAATGAAGTTCTTAGGAATATGGGTTACAAAGGAGTATGTTATGGCAGCTAAGGATGTGAGGGAAGAGTATAAACAAAAGATAATGCAAAAACTGAGAAACTGAAAGCTCTGCTTTATGGATATAGATAGCAAGATAGAAGCAGTGAAAATGCTTTTAGTCCCCTTTATTTTATACACAGGTCAGGCACATTTTTATCAACCAGAGGATACGTTATGGGTAGCAATTAATAGAGTTGAAGTATTTTAACTGGGAGGGAAGAGGGCAAAAGTCAAGTGGAATAAGGTGATCTTTCCAATAGAACAAGGTGTTTTAGGATTACCCAATCTGAAGGGGCATTTCAGAGGTACCCAATTAAGTCCTGTACACAGCACAAGCAGGAAGCTATATTTCAAAGTGGAAAGGGATAATGGTGAAACAGGGGGAAGCTCAAGAAGTAAGGAGGGACTGGGATTTTGGCTGCAAAGCCTGGAGAATAACAATCATTCAGAATATTATATTCAAAAAGTAGCAGAAAGTATTCTAAGAACTAAGCTAATGCGGGAAAGGAGAAAGATGATTCTGATGATAGGGATGACTGCAATTAGGGGTGCAGAGAATAGGCAAGAGGGAGCTAGAATTTAGTGTGGAGAAAACTGGCAAAGGAACCAATGTATTTGGACCAAATAATTGGACAGGGAAAGGTAGCAGAATGGGAAAAGGCCAAGAATACATTTGAACTGCAGGTTAGAGATTGCCTTCCCGTCAAGAACTGATATCAGAGTATAAGCAAACAGAAAGGACTAGGTGGATCCTAAGTGAAAGACTGGCATTGGTAGAGTTTTTATTAGAATCTATAACAGAAGCTGCTGTTAAAAAAGGGATCATTTGTAGGGCATATAAAATATTGCAAGATAACTATATGAGTAGGTTAGAAAGAATTGGGAAGATAGACTAGATAAGCAATTCACAAAGAAACTATGGGAGGATACATGCATCTCTCCCAAATATGCAACAAAGTGCAGAAGATTTAAGATTTATGTTTGGAAGCATTCACATAGGTATTTTTTATACCCTAATCAGAGTCCAAAGAATTTTTCCTCAGGTAGACTGCAAATATTGGAGGTGCGAAGAGGAAGAAGAGGTAACTGGCAACATATTTTTTGGGAGTGTGATGAGCTGACAGACTTTAAAAATTCCCTGCCGACTGCTCGGTCAGAAATACTGCATTGGCAAATTGGTGTAACTAAGAAAATGATTTTTTGAGCTGTGAATCCTGTGGTACAGAGTCAGAATTGCCTAGACATAATAAGGCCTTGCTGAGTTTAATTCTGGTAGCTGTCTAAAAAGCAATTACTGAAAATGGAAATTAAAGTCTAAACCAATCATAGTAGAAGTATTAAATATGGTTTCAGAGATAAAAGAACTGAAAGTAGGATCTTTAGAAAAGGGTAGAACAAATTATGTAGAAAATATGTGAATTGTGGGAACATTGCATGCAGAATAATGTTTTGGAGAAGGAAAGAGGTTTAAGGGAAGACCGGAATTAAATGAGTTATGTAATGTTCGATTGACAATGATTGTACAAAAGATTATATGTGCTGAAGCAACTGACAATGTGTCAGTATGGTTTGTTTTCATTTATATGAATGTATGATTGCCTATGTCATAACTGATAATTCAATGAATCCAATAAATATGTTTCCTGTTTACAAAAATAAAAAGAATTAGTAAGTGCCATGGAGTAGAAAGCTCCAGAAAGAGCATTCTTTGGTGTGCACTAGCAATGCTTATGCCAGATACTCAGCCAAATGATGAGAAAGTGTCCCTAAAGGATGCTATATTTAAAGCAATTGATGGCCCTCGCATGAACAGAATGATGCACACACATCCACTAATGCTGTAATATACAATATGGGATGTCTGATACCTGATGTACATAGACAAGTGGATCTCCTGAGAATGATTAATCAGGCATTTTTCAGACTTGTGTGGGTGGGACTGTGCATATGAGGACAGTAGGCTGGACCATGCAGAAGAAATGAAGAATGTGTGATGTGGCTTTATCTTAGCAGAGACTGGTTTTAGGCATAAATGCAAGATGTAAAGTTATACTACTACTGATAAGAATCCATGTCAAAAAATACTTCTACTGTCGTTTGCATTCTCCTGATGGCCAAAGCATCCTTGAATAGGATTTTCTTGCATGAGTTCTGTGCTCCCTTAAGCTTAACTACTTAGATCATATTTTGTTGGAGAAGGAGTTTGACTTAAGTTACCTATTCCTAGATTCAGTCATTAGTGCTGGAAAGCAGCTACTGCAGAGGCTCATATGTTTGATTTCACAACTCCGCAATTGTGACAGGTCCAGATTTACCTGTTCCCTGTACCAGTGCAGACAAACATTCACTGCTGAGAATTTTCCCATAACCTCTAAAACTGATTTTAATCCTGTAGTGAACTGACTGGAAGCCAGAGGTGAGAAAAAATTGTGAGACTGATACATTTTGTATACAAAACTAAGTTGACAACTTCTATAAGTTGCAGTTCACATCAGGATGTGTGGAGAAAGCCTTGTTCTTTTGATTATTAGGCTTATTAAAATCTAATTTTATAATGAAACACCTCTCCCACATCTAAATCAAGGTAATGCAGACTTCAGCAGGGATCTATGAAGCTCACTAAAATTAGCATATGAATCACCTCAGAATATATGTATGTATATATATATATATATATATATATATATATATATATATATATATATATACACACACACACACACACACACACACACACACACACACACACTGAGGTGATTCATATGCTAATTTTAGTGAGCTTCATAGATCCCTGCTGAAGTCTGCATTACTTTATATATATATATATATATATATATATATATATATATATATATATATATTTTTTTTTATTTATTTATTGACATTTGTTGGTGGTGCTGTGGTAGTGTTGTTGCCTCACAGTAAGACACTGTCCGGTTCGATTCTCAGCTAGAACGTCTTCTGCGTGGAAACATGCGTGAATGGGTGTACCTTCATTGAAGGTTGTGCGTCAGGGCTGGTAATGGCACATAAAAATCAACTACCAATCATTAGCGGACCGGAGTTCCACTGTGGTGACCCCTAACCGGGAAAACCCGAAAGTCGCAACAACATTGACATTTGTTAACCGGGTTAGTCCAACTGGGATTTTGTCCCATTTTCAGTGGGGACCCAAGGAGAAAAGCTCCAGATAGTGCAATAAAACATTACAGTATTAGACAAGCACAACAAACAATAGAAATAAAACTAGCATTACAGTAGTAAACAATAGAAAGCAACACTAACAACAGTTAAACGACATAAATTTTTTTTTTTCAAGAAAATACTATGTAACTGTACTAGTGACGCAGAGTGTGAGAAGGATCAACTGAGAGTGACTCCAATGTGGGGGGAGGAGAGAACTATGTAGGGTCATAGCAGGGGCAGATTCTGGAATTTTGTAAATGTGTCTTAAGTTTCTTTTTAAATAGTGGGGTGTGAGAGATTGAGCGTATGTCAAGGGGAAGTTTGTTCCAGGCTCGGGCCACAGAGTGTTGGCAGAGTAGCTTACCTACTGACTTATTTGGGTGGTAAATATCAAGCAATTGTTGATTAGAGGTGCGGAGGGATCGAGATGGGGTGTAGACAGAGACAAGGAGAGATAAAGATGGGACAGTAGGATGGTTTAAAGAGCATAGAGTGCAGCATGTGAAATTGGTAGAGATGTAGTAGTAGTGGAAGTTCTAGCCATTGTAGAGACTTTAAAGCAATACAGTGGTGTGTGTTGTTTGGTGAGTTAGTGATGAATCTGGCTATTTTGTGGTAGGATTGTTGGAGCTTGTTCAGGGTAGTTTTTTGGATATTTGTGAGAACTGGAGCGGCATAGAGGAGAGAGGGGAGGAGAAGTGCTTGTCCTAGGGTGAATCTAGCCTTGGAACTGAGGTATTTTTTGTTCCGGTATAAGAGACTTAGTTTCTGATGTGTTTTCGTTATATACATATATATATATATATATATATATATATATATATATATATATATATATATATACATACATATACATATACACACACATACGTGCGCGTGTGCGCAGGTCTACTACATATTAACAAAATTTCACATCACTGACTTTTGAAATCACCAAGATGAAATAACTGAAACAACACAATCACAACCACTGACAGTATCAAAACCCAAAATCACTAAGAATTACCACCATATGCTACCTATGTCTCCTGGCAATGTAGACAAGAACAGCTTCAGTATATGTATGTGTTGTGAAAAGGATTATCAGCTCTGGAGTTATAGCAGATCTTAGAGCTTCTGAATGCAGACTGTGGCACAGTGGGGATCAGGACATTTATTCTTTTCCCCGCTGAGGTGCGATCTCTGAGTTGGTATAAATACTTTGCAGGGGTTGGGAGTGTGCAGCCCCCACATGGGGGGTGCAGGGGGCTTTCCACCTGTAAAAACTTCAAAAATGTACAATTCTGTCATTAGATTTTGTTTCTGCTGTATACATGATGTCACTGTATATTTCAAAGGTGTAGCTGCAGTGTTTAATTTGTGACAGTAGAACATTTACAGTAATAGGTGTGTGTCCCTTTAAAATCTAGTGTTTTGAACAGGAAGTTATGCGGTTTAAAGTGATGCATTTTTCGGTTGTAATACTTTATAACAAAAATGAGGTGGTGTGTTTGTTTTTACAGTAGTGTGTAGGGTATTGAGTAATATTCGGTGTTTTGGTTTTCAAGATTTTGGGTTTTGGTATTGTCAGTGTTCGTGATTGTGTTTCGGTTATTTCGTATCGGTGATTTAAAAGTCGGTAATGTGAAATTTGGCTAATATGAAGCAGACCCATACAAGCAGTACTGCACATGTGCAAAAGTACAAATAATTTGTATCACCTGGTTTATTTATGCATGTGTATTTATTAGCCTTTGATTACCCAGAAAGCCTGACTGGGCAAAGCCCATTTTCAGCTGAGGCCCAAGAAGAAAAAAAATCCACATTACATACTTTTTTACATGCAATTACCATGAGCTAACAAGAAAATATACTACATAACACTGACTTATATATAGTTTAACATCTGATCACCATAATAAGTGCACTTTACACTATTTACAGTATGCTATCACTCATAACTAATAGACAATCAGAATTATTTTGCAGTTTATGTATAAAGTCACAGTGAAATATAAGTACACATACAGCAGATGAAGCATTTTCAAATTTTTTCCGAACAATTATTCAAGACATGCAAGCAGGTGAGAAAGTGTAAGGATTATATGATATTTACTTGATTTGGCTGCATAAGTTCTGGTTTTAATAATAGTGATTGGACAAGATTTCATTGGGATTTTAAAATGTAGATGGGAAACACAATGCCAGACACACTTGTTATAGGTGACTCCATAGTCAGACACACTGACGTCCCACTCACCAGACTGAACAAGGAAAAGATCACAGTAAGCTGCCTGTCGGGCGCTAGAATCCGCCACATAACACAAGCACTCAGGTCACTCCACAGCAAGTACAAGTATGACTCAGTCATTGTCCATGCCGGTGTGAACGACCTGAGACGTACCTCCCTGGACTACATGAAAAGAGACATAGAGGAGCTCTCAGATTATGTAGCCCAGGCCGGTATGACCCTGACCCTGACCCTGAGCAGTATCCTACCCTCACCAAGAATTATGCCACAATACAGAGACAAAATGATCAGCTTTAATAATTGGCTTAATTACTGGTGTCATTCTAAGGGGATCAATGTCTGTCTGCCTGGGATGACATGCTTGACAAGCCACGCTGCCATGAGGGCGGCTTGCACCTGTCACCCTGGGCTTCCGGATATTGGCAAAGGCTCTTGCCACCCCCATAGTGCCTTTTTTAGGCAAGGCTCAAATGATAAACCTACCACCCTAGAAAACAAAAAACTAAGGGTAATACTGCTCAATGCCAGAAGTCTAAACCTCAAGATGCACGCCCTCGAAGCCCTCCTCAGTATGGAGAACATTGATGTCTGTGCTGTGACTGAAACCTGGTTCAAGGCTCCTGAGAGCACCCCAGCACTGTCAGGTTATACCTCATATCATGCGTTCCGGCCCCAAAATCCGGACCGAACCACAAAAGGAGGGGGAGTATCCATATTCATAAAGGATACCCACACCTCCAGGTTAGTGGCAATGCACGAAGCATCGGAGACCATCCAGGTGCAATTAACCATAGGTAAAACTGCCCTACAGTTTGTAGCATGCTACAGACCACCCTCTCAAACTCAGGAAACCCACACAGCCTTCCTGAAGACACTGGAGAGTATGAATGTCTCTCCAAACACCATCATATTGGGTGACTTCAACTACCCAAACATAGACTGGGAACATTACTCAAGCCCCAACACCCTAGCCCAAAGGTTCCTGGAGTTCATAAACTCAAATGCTATGGAAGAACTAGTCACCATTCCCACAAGAGGAGAAAATATACTAGACCTGATAATCACAAACATGGGGACAAAATGCTCCCCACCAGAAGTATATCCCTCATTGGTGAGATCAGACCATAAATTAATCTCACTGGAGATCCACATCCCGCCCCCAACCCCAGCAAAAAAGACCACAGTGAAGAACTTCTCAAAAGCAAACTTCACATTTCTTAAGACTGGAGTGGTATCCTTCAAGGCCCCCGAGCCAGTGGAAACCACAACCCACGCTGCTGAAACCCTTACAAATGCCTTCTACGAGCACCTCCAGGAATGTATGGATCAAGCAATACCTAATAAAATCAAGACCCTTTCCACCAAAGGCAGGCGCCCGGTCTGGTGGACCCCAGCCATAAACAAACTCTACAACAAGAGGAGAAAGCTACTACATAGGTTCATAGGTTCATAGGTTCATACTAGGCTATCTGCCCGAGGGCATTTACAAGCCTAGCCCATCGTTTTGTGGCTTACGCCACCCCTTTAGTATGGGGAACTATACCCATTATTTTTCTGTGCCTCTGTCGAGCAGTGACACTGAGGTTTTCATGACCATAAAAGGGAAGGCATCTGTGATCAATACTAGCAAAAAACTACGATCACTCATAAAATCATCCAAGGCCAACTTTGAGAGAAAAATCGCTAAAGACACAAAAGACAATCATAAGGCCTTCTTTAGCTATGTTAGAAACCTGGGTGGAAACTCCCAGATATGCTCAGAATTAGTCCAAAATGATACAAAAATCACTGAACCCACAGACATTGCCAACATACTGGCAGACAGGTTCAGTGCTAATTTCTCCCCTCCCTCCCCCCCAAAAGGAGAAATATCTATCCCACCAGAGTCTAGCCTCCCAAACATCTCCAATGCCCAGGTGAGAGCTGCTCTCTCTAAAGCAAAAAACACAGCATCAATGGGACCGGACGGTGTCCCCGGCTGTGTGCTACACAAACTCAACGAGGAACTAAACCCACACATAAGGCTGCTGTTTAATCTTAGCCTTACTACAGGATACGTACCCAAAGAATGGCGTACGGCAACTGTGGTCCCACTCCACAAAGGCGGTGCTTCTACGGACCCTGGAAATTACCGCCCCATAAGCTTGACGAGCCTTGTCTGCAAAGCTATGGAGAGGATCATAATGGAACTCATAAATAAAGACATTGGGGACCTACAGACACTGGATCCTACCCAATTTGGCTTTGTCAAGGGCAGATCCTGCCTCTTGAACTTGGTCGACTTTTTCGAAACAATCACTAAGGCCATTGATGAGGGTAAGGCAGTTCACACAGCCTACCTTGACCTAGCAAAAGCGTTTGACACAGTACCCCACTCGGGCATCATAGAAAAGCTCACCAGCTTAGATGTAAACCCATATGTCACAAGATGGGTTGCAAACTGGCTCAAAGACAGAACCCACAGGGTTAGAGTTGCTGGTGCCATGTCTGACTCTAAGCCGGTCACGAGCGGTGTCCCACAGGGCTCAGTCCTGGGCCCCCTCTTATTCGGCATTTATTTTTCTGAAGTGCAGGCAAACATAGGGGGATTGTGGCTGACAAAATTTGCAGATGACTGCAAAACTGGGCACCATAATTGACACTCCATCAGACACAGACATCCTCCAGAGAGGTCTCATAGAAATGGATAACTGGTGCCAGAGCCATGGCCTTAAGCTAAATGCCAAAAATGTATAGTCATACCCTTTGGGAAAAACAAGGTAACCCCTAATTACCACATAGGTGGTAATCCATTAAACACGGAAGAAGTTATCAGGGACCTGGGGACCCAAGTTGACAGTAACCTCTCTTTTGACACTCACATTGCCAAAGTGGTTAGGAAGACCTTCTACATTGCCCACCTGATCATGAAGGGATTCACATCCAGATCAGGAGAGGTCATTGTACCCTGTACTCTTCACTTATCAGACCAATGATTGAGTACAACGCCCCATTGAATGTACCTTACCCGACACCTGCAGCAGTTGGAAAGACCCCAAAAGTTCCTCACCAAAAGGATAAAGGGGCTCAAACATATGTCATCGCTGCCCGACTGAAGAAACTCCAGCTCTATTCAGTCGCATACCGTCTGCTCAGAGGTGATCTGTGCCTGACATACAAGGCCATGTCCAACCTGGAATTAATGGACATGCTCCACCTCAAAAAATCCAAATCCACCAGAGCCACGAGAGCAAGAGACTTAAACCTCAACACGGATATAAATAGGATGTGCTGGAGGGACAGATTCATCACCCAGAGACTCCCTACACTATGGAACAGAATCCCAGTCCATGTGAGGCAGAGCCCCTCACTGACTCTGTTAAGAGAAATCTTGACGAGTGGATGGGAGATCGTAGGTTTACCCCAGGAATCATCTCTGTGTCACTGCTGGACAGATGCACAGCAAACTAATGGGTATAGTATTCTCATCCTAAGGGGTGGTGAAAGCCACACACACTCTGGCTAGGCTTATAAATGCCCCTAGGGCAGATAGCCTAGTATGAACCTATGAACCTATAAATGATTAGACTAAGAAGGAGGTATTGAAAGTACAGGACCATTTTGTTAGGTATGTTTTCAAGGGATTTTAAACAGCAGTAAGATTATTTCTGATGTTTGCTGGAAGGAAGCTCCACGGTTTGCAACTCACATCGAGTATATAGGCAGTTGCAATTATGATTCCAAGTGTTGGTTCAGTGAATGCAGTTCTTTTTGAGGTTAGTGCCAGTTTAATAACTGTCTGGTGATAGAACATCCATCTGGGCTATAGAGGATATTGTGAGCTGTCTTAACATCAGTATAAATCTAATAGATTAGGTAGTTAAGCTACTCGAGAGACTGAAGTGAAAGACAGTGATGTGACTGGTTAATGTAGTTACATTTCAAACCTTGCAATCTTATCATATGGTTGCACCAGTCTGGCTAGCTGAGAGGACTGTAGACTGGGGCTAATTCCAAGCCAGCCTGTATTTCAGAATAGCTGCTTTAATGCTTCTGTTGTTAAATGCGTTGTCCTATACCTACATTCTCCTTTCTGTTAGTTCACCTCTGATTTAAGGCTGCATTAGATCTGTGTTGATCTCTTTTTGCCCTTCAATCTAATCATTTATTCTAAAATCATTCCTATTTATTACTCGCAAACCTTAATAGCAACATTGCATTCTGTACTTCAAACCTCTTTCACCTTCTCTGAGCACTCTAGCCTTTTTTGTTGCTCAGGGTTAAACTAACTTGGTGCATATTATTTTATCTGGTTTTGTTTGTCACCCCTTGCTGTTACTCTATTCCTACCTATTTATTGTCCAGACTAATGGCTTTGATAGCTCCTGTGTATATAGAAAACAATGCATTTTCGAGAATACATGATTACTGCAACATTTCAGAGCACTTATGTTTTTGCATATTTTGTAGTGGGTTTTACTTTACACCCTATCATCAAATGATATTGCTTACATGAGTGCTGTGAGAAACCCACTTATCAGCTGGACTAAAGTTTCACTGCATGATTTTAAAGAATATATTTGCAACAGAACTTCCAAGGCTTCACTACTGGGATAAGCCTCATAGGCTTCCAGTGCTCAATAACTGATTTCTGTTAAGAAAGCAGATATCAAATAAACGTTGAGTGACTTAAAAAGAGGGAAAAGAAAAGCAATAAATAAGTAGATAGAAGCATTAGAGGAGACAGGAGTGTAGTGATATCCATAAGGATTTTCACTATAGCTTGGCAGTAGATGGTTTTGTTACTGTGTTTATATGCTCATGTTGTAAGGTGTATCTTTTTATCTAGTAAATGCACAGTGAAGCTTTGCATAACGAGTGCAATTGCCTTTGAGACGATATCTTGAAGTCAGGGAATCTGCCATTGTTTACAACTCAGAGATGCTTTCTGACTCATTCCAAATGTGACTTATTCCCAAAGAAGAATTTCTAATGGGAAATTGATTTCTTTGTCACCTTTGTTTGCAAAGCATTTGTTTCTGTCATGACTATTGATTTTTTTTCCTAAGAATTTCATGTTAATACATGACATAGTACTCATTTAATTCTGTGAGGTAAATTGAAAATGAAGAACATGGTGCATATGTATCAGAGCAGTAACAACAGCTAGTAAAGCACAGATGGTTGGTTCTTGATGAATGGTGCACACTGTCCTTTGAAGTCTAATTGCAAAGCAGACTAATCCCGCTGAGTTTCTGTAACTACTGATTCCACGTTAAGGCCTTTTTCCCCCCAGAGAGAGAGTTTTACACATTATATTATTTCATAATAGTTTTAATGTCATCCAAACTGTTTTTAGGCTACTATCAGAAGTGCAAAAACGAAAGTAACCTCAAACTCTAGACTGCACTGACTTGTATTTAGCACCTACATTCAACATAAAATGAGTCATTCGCATTGAGCAGATCTGCTTTCAGACTACAGCTGGTGAATTATAAATTTAAAGAAACACATTTTCATGTGCAGAAATTAGAGATGCGGACCTGATATTTTAATTTAATGAACAAAACAGGAAGGTACCAAAGTCAGAACGCAAATCACTGAACACCAGAGCCTATGCTATATTATATTGTAGTACATTATGTATATGTACGTGTGTTTGTGTGTGTGTATATATATATATGTGTGTGTGTGTGTGTGTATATATGTATATATACATATACGCATACACATTGTTTAGTTATAAAAATTGTAGCACTGACCTTCAAGTACAGATTCACCTGTTGACTTCTCTAATACTATCAAAAAGAAAGAAGAAAATTAAAAAAAAAAAAAGTACTGTCTTGTATTCTGTGAGGAACATATGAGCTTGTCTGTATATACAGTAAATAATTATAAATGTGAGGATAAAGGGATTGGGCAGGAAATGGGGTGGATAGAAAAGCAATTTCTTTTACTTTCTGATGGTAACGATTAATACTGGACTACGTATTATTCATAATCCAGAATATAAATGCTAATGTTCATTATTGTAAGATGTTCTTCTTTCAACTTTTTCCCAGTTGGGAGTCACAACAGCGGATCACCTGTCTGCTCATGATTAGCAGTGGAGTTTTTACGGTGTCAAGTTGCCAGCCTGGTTCCCAACCTTCCACAGAAGGTACACACACACACACACACACACACACACACACACACACACACACACACACACACACACACACACACACACACCTAGGGCCAATGTAGAGTGCCCAATCCACCAACAGCATATCTTTGGGATGTGAAAGGAAAACGGAGCACCTGGAGAAAACCCATGTGACCACAGGAAGGACATGCAGACTCCACACAGAGGGCACCCCAGCCGAGGATCGAACCGGAGAACCTCTTGCTGTGAGGTGGCAACGCTAACCACTGTACCACCGTGGCTGTCCCTCATTATTGTAAGATGTTAATTTTAGAAAATTCAGGTGTGATATATGGTCTGTATCTAACTGGGAAGGCTTAGGAGCATGAGATGTTAGGAATAGGGGTACTAAACAGGCAGGCACCCTAATCCTAAGGAAGCAGAAGGCCAGTTATGCCTGCCTGCTACTATGATGCAGTTTGTGACAAATTTGCTGTGAACCTAATTAAAAACTTACCATCAGTTGTAGTTCATATCTCAGAAGCAAGCAGTGTTCTTACATTACACCCTAAAGAAGCATTATCTGTGCCTCATAGTGTCTTCCTAGAATACCCAAACTCAAGCAGCTACTTCTGTATTGGGCATAGTTTGTGTTTTCAGTTTAAAATGTGCAGTCACTTTTAGGCAAAAGCCCATCAGTGATATAACCATTATGTTTCTTACTGACGACTGAGTCTGACATTACATACAATTATATTTGTGGGTGATTGTACTTGCATCCTCAGCATAAACAGTTATGACTAATAACCCAACTGGCAGCAGAATAGTGAGGACTGAATTATCATCAACCCCCCCCCCCTTTTCCCATTTTGTTTCTGTGTGGGGTCAGGTTGTCATGTCACTTGTTGCCATTTCTCTCTATTCAGTGCCACTCTCCTACCTTCTTCGACACTCGTGCTTGACTGTCACAGGTCTTCTCTCACACAGTCCATCCACACCTCTTTGTTGAACACACTCATTTCCTCTTGCCTTCTTCCTTTCTGCCCCAAATCATCTTCACCAGATTGTTTTCTGCTTTTCTTTACATATGCCTGAACCACTGTAAACTGTTCTCTTTGACCTTTTTTCTGCAGCTGGAGTTACGTTGGCTTCTGCTCTTATGTCCTTATTTCTTTGTCTTTCCCACAGTATGCATCCTACCACCCATCCCAGGCACTTCACCTCCATTGCCTGTAGCTTTCTCAACTGCTTTGACTTTGCTGCCCAGATTTCTGTACCATACAGTAGTACTGGTCGTACCACTGTTTTGTACACCTTACTTTTCAGTTTCCTTGATATTATTCTAACATACACTACACCTGACACTCTGTGCATGTTGGCTGCAACCCCTCTGATTCTAACGCTGACCTCCTCATTTAGACTTCCCTTCTCCTCAACCACCCTTCCCAGATAGTTGATTTTTCCCGTTTTTTT